>NC_068361.1:29454117-29696617 GCF_020536995.1 Dreissena polymorpha
ACGTTAAGTTTACATTTACATATACCACCAATTATCACATTGCAAATCAAAACGTGACTGCCTACGGTAGGTTATACGTAAAGATGCCAACAAGATTAGTATGAAACACAGTCCGAATTTACTTATCTTGAAAAGCCATCAAAATATAATTTTTACATGGTCAAATAAGATAATTTCTGTCTAGCACCTGCCGACCGCTTCATTGATCGTAACATAAGATAGTCGGTCAACCGACTTCATTGTACTTCACGAAAATTAGCAAGCGTTGTTGTATCAGAAAATATTCAACAGAAATAAATCGCGATGAAAAGTGAAATGATCTTCGTTTGTTACTGTGTGTTCTCCACGAACAATGTGTTATTACTCAACACTTTGTAGTACATTGTGCATATGTTTGCTTTTATACCTGTTTTGAGTTATTTAATCTCGATTATTTAGCTCTTGCTTCCACATGTCACAGAACTTAAACAACATTTAACAATTATTAAACTTGTTATCGCGCACCTATAGTAAGTTTAGGTTATTCCAAATGTAAACGATGTTTGAAGAAATAAATATGAACTGATATGAAAAATAAACACACAAGAAACCACAGTTTTTGAAAAAGTCCATTGATGTATATTATAACAAAAAAAATAACAATCAATCTGTGTAGTGCATTGTGCATGTGTTTGCTTTAATGCTTTTTTTGCTGTTTTGAGTTATTAATCTCAATTATCTATCTCAACAAGAAGTATCTAACACTCGTGTACGAGTACAACTTACAAAGCGTAATATAACGATGAAAAACACCTCATAGCTGCTTAAAGCCTCTTTAACGCTTAGAATCAATGAGTATTTCATAAATAAAGTAACACCTAAACAATCAGTGTTTCTCTATAGCAATAGCCACCCAATTTCAACGCTAGATTTGGTTTGATTAGATTGATATTTGTAGATACAAAATGCTGGTTTTTATTTATTGTCCAATTAATTCCATTTTAATTCCCGCGAATATATCTTACATACGACACACGAACACTAAAATAGTACCATATGCAAAACAGTATAAAAATGAACATTTTGTATCTACAAACATCTATTTTACCAGACCACATCTAGCGTTGAAAATTCGGCAATTGCCATAAGGAGCATTGATTTTTAATTGTTTAACTTTTATTTACTAAATACTTTACGAAATTTGATTTGAGTGTTACAGAGGTTTTTAAAAGGACATATACTACAACAAAAACGAAAGTGTGATACAACGATAGTCCATCTGTGGTTAGGAACGTAATAAGTATGTTTCTTTTCAATGGAGCAGAGGTGCTCAGTAGCTAGGAAGGAGCTGTGTACATCATTAAATTGTTGATAACATCTTAAAATGTCGCATCTAAAATTACATTTAAAACGTTTATATGAATAACGCTTTCGCCATTCAAACACATAAAAGCTGAAATAAATCTAATAATCATTTAATTTACGATAATGAACATATTATTTTGTTGGTTTAACTCTTGTTAGCCAAGCAGACCATTTACATGGGAAATATCCTGCATGGTGCATCGTCCGTAATGCTTTAACAGTTGAACGAAATGATGTGATACATACTTCATATTGCATTTAATGTTATCGATATCAAACTGACGTATTTAAAAATTTCGTGATGATAATTATTGAATATTAAAACTATAAATAAGTTAAAATCATAAATACATATTTTACCATAATGCAACGTGATGAATGTTTTTAGTATTTATTACAAAGAAATTGGAAATTATAAATAAATCTTTCATTTAAAATTATAAATAATAGAATTCTCAAATTTTGGAAATTATAAAAATATATGTCTTATTATAGGAATATGAATTTACAATAAATTTCGCAAAACAGGCACACCTTTACATACATTGTGAAACTGCTCTAGACCAGTAACTGGAAGGATCAAAATGTTCCTCAATGCTATATACTTAACAGATGTTCTAACAGACTAAATATGTAAAAGTAGTCAGTGTCATTGCCTCGAGAATTATAATCAAGTCCGAAAATCTAAAACATTCTTTGAACTGGACGAACGTGCCAATTAAAAGTGTAATCTCATTGCTTCGATAATTATAATATAGGTCATCCATCTATAACATCGGTCTAACGTAAATAATGTTGTCTGCACGTTTCCTGCATCATTGAATCAGTAGATATTGCGATTGCGGAGACGCATACTACTGATCAATCAAGAAATGAAAAGAAGCGAATTAAATTTTATAAAAATTAACCTGTCAATTAAAAGATGCATGTTTGTCGAAAAATTGGAAACTCTTCGCATAGATTTAGATTTGAACGGACAAAAAAGGTCCAATCATGTAGCCATCAGAATGTATTTATATATTTGTAGAAATGAATGAATTAAAAGAAATTGAAATATAATTATTAATTTGGAATATAATTCATCTATGGCGTTGTTGTTATATATTTCATTCCACTTTATTATACAGATGAATTGACATTAGGGAAAGGGACGGACTTACACTATTCGCCACGTAACCAAAATGCAGTAAATGCGACTCACGTTATTACGGCAATGCGCCATGGCGTGTGATCGAACGATTACATGACATTGTAAATTAAAAGTATATTTTACAGCATGCAAACTTACAACAATAAATAATGTTCATCAACAACTGCTGTAGTTTTTGTATGGTCATCTTATCATATAATGCTTTGCATCAATTTATCACTTACTTTTTGCGGTCACGGATGTACTATCAAGTCTTTTTGTACAACTTGACTTTAGGCTGGATTTTTTCTACTTAATAAATAACATCCAAACCTGAATTTTCTCTGTTGTCAAAGACTAATTAAATCATCAAACCAACATGAACAATATAAAGAAGTGAAACTCCAGCTGCTGGGGCAGTATTGAATTCTTATTATATACAACTTAATGGTATTTTATTTTAGGCAATTACCAATTGCCAAAGTAGAACGAAACAGCACAATACGAAACAACATACACACATGGTAGAATAAACCTTGGGTCACCAACATGGAACGGTCAATGCGAATCATTGTAGTTTAAAACTGGTTTTAGAGCGCTCAACCTCACACTAGGCCCAGCATATTCATGATAAATTAAAGTGTAAATAAAAATTAACCTGATAGCATTGACACTCAAGTTAAACAATAGTAATTTTGTATTTAAAGGGGCCTTTTCACATATTTTGGCATGTTTTGAAGTTTGTCATTAAATGCTTTATATTGATAATGTAAACATTACATTTAAGTAAAATTGAAAAAAGGAAAAAAAATAACCCGCAGCAGGGCTCGAACCAGTGATCCTCGGAATCCTGAAGTAAAAACCCATTAGTCAACTGAGCTATCCTGCCAAGCGTATTTTATACCTTATATAAGTAATCTTCGTAGTTTCACAAATTTAAACGACAACAAGAGAAATCTCCAAATTATTCAATCGTTTCGCGTTGCAACGCTTTATAATTTTTAGGTTTTTATATCGTCAAAAGATGCATATACAGTGGGGTTAGGGATTTTGTTCCGCAAATAAGGGGTTGCATAGGGATGAATTTTTTTGGGGATTAATCTCTAACAATCCGGTTTTTTTTAGGAATTAATCCCTAACAATCCCTACTAGGGGTTTTTAGGGATTTTTTGGGATTATAAGGGATGCTAGCACTCTGCGCATGCGTACGGGTGAAAATATGGGGTTATGTATGCAAGCTTTTGATAGTATTACGCATGCGTAGGGCTGAAAAGGCAGAGTAGCTCGCGATACTGACTCCGCCTTTTCAGCCGTACGCATGCATAGTACTATCAAAAGCTACAGTAAACGCGGCCATCTTAACTTCGTTCCAAAATGTGCGTATAATATAAATATCTTTTTATATAAAATTTCAAATGTTAAAGACCTCAATAAAAGGAGGTTATCACTCTACTCATAGTTCAAAGTAACCTTGGATGTTTTAATTGCTTTGGGTTAAAAGAAAATCAAGCATTTGGCGGAAGTTAGTTTAACAACAACAACGAAGAAAACTCTCCCCAAACGTTTTCTTCTTAAATGCCTTACAGGTCACAATATACCAAAAGATTTCCTACACAAATTCAATGTAAAAGCAATAACTTTAACGAAAAATGAAGTCAAACTTTTGCGCATAGAGACCCTCATAACCATACCTTTTCTCGAAGAGCATTCCAAGCCAAATTGATTTAAGCAATTAAAAAGATAGGTCACGTGGTATGCAAGAAAGAATTCGTCACGAATCAAAAGTCACTGTTTTACGGCCATCTATTTACCGGCTTCTATCCAGTTCATGAGGGTTTCCCGCCATCTGTCAAAGTTTTATGTAGTCTCCAATCTTCAGATAAAAGAGTGAATTTCTAGTAAACATCAATGTTTTCCCTGCCACATGCTCACAGAAATATTCTAAAATTAAGTCATGGCAAGTGACCCTACAGAGAACCGTGTCTTCAAATAAATGATGTTCATGTTTTTAGAGAGTATACCATTGCACTCCAAAAAAATTTAGTATAATGTAACCTAAAGGAGAAATAAATTCTGATTAAAATGTGTTGTTTTTTTGCATATTAGTATCTTCCTATTCATATTGCACCAATATATTAAGTTTGGCTGGATTATCTGTCCATTTGGCCATTTTATATCATATTTTCACAAAGCTGTTGTGTTCAATATCTGCAACAAAATACCAAAACAAACCAAATGGACAAGCACGTGGGGCTTATGCGGGGTGGGGAAAGAATGACTTTGCTAGATATTTTTACTCTTAGCATTTTTGATAATGTCTTTTCTGTGTGTGTTTTTTTAATCACCCCAAATATGTCAATTTCAAAGCCAAAAAATCCAATTTCATCCAAGAAAATAAAAAAAAAAGTCAAAATGAGAGATCAAAGATACTTTGAAGTGTAGAAATCAATTAACTTCCAATAACTTGTTGTTTCACACCAATAAAAGTGTGAAATCTTGAAAGCGCCTTGTCGCTCAGAGCCCATTTATCTACCAGCCACCAATGATATATTCTAGCATATAACGTCATGGATGCCTTTCAAGTGCAGCAGAAGGTCAATATGCACAGCCAGCTCTCATTTAGAGGTTCAACTTGGCATGTTCCCCTTTTACTACAAGCACGGACAGTGACAGGGAACCAAAATAAATAATTTCGGATTTTTTTGTTTTTGTCCATGTGTTCAAGCAGAATGATATGTGGCACATTTTTCGGATCAACATAAGTTCGTGCATTCTGATCTTGCGGAACAAATAAGGAAATCAACTGATTTTTTTTTAAGTCAAAGATGATTTAAAAGGAGTCCGACGGACTCCCCTGACGCAAAAACAAGGAGTCTCATTTTAAGGAGTATCGGACCCCAGACTCCCGTTAGTGTCGAACGCTGTAAACTATAAATGATATCAAACATTATGCTCTAGCAACGGTTTGAAGCCCATGTAAATAGCTTCAATTGCTCTTTCGTACAAATATTCAAACAAAAGATGTTTAGTTTCGAAATATTATCAATTTCAGGAGCTACATAAGAAATAAGTGTTTGTTTAATCTGCTCACGATTGAATAAACACCAATTCCAAACTTGTTATCTACAGAAACCAGAGCTGTTTCTGTGTTTTGTGTTATCGTTTGTTTAGTGGGTTCAATTGCGCAACAAAAGTACATCAATTAATAATAATGAGTCACGTAATCGCTCGTTGTAGAAGTTTAGCAGTTATAATTAGGTCCCTTTTTTTTGTTGTCTGCCAAAATTAATAAACACATACATACACATAATATGTGTATTATATTATAATACCAACATATAATCACTAATATTTGAGAAATGTATACATAAGTACATAAGTGTTTTATCATGTGGTAAATGCCAACGATTTGTGCAAGCATTTAACCACAAGGGCAACAGCAATAACCACTTGGGGCTGACGAGGTCAAAGCGTAGTCCGTTTGTCTACGACGTCGGGTATATGTTTTATTACGAAACATTGTGTCAATACACTACTTAATCAGGCGAGTTTTATCTTTTCTGAAATTTATGGATTAGAGAACGGAACATCCAGTAATGGTAGGTACTTATGTTCAATAATAAACTAATTACAAATGCGCGTAGTTGCAACCTTTACATTGCTTTGAGTTAAAATCGAAATATTTTGATTTTAAGTAATGCATAACGTCGCTGTCGTTCTCAAACCTTGTAGCTACAAAATGCCAACTTTTCAGGAGAGAGAAAAAAAACGTCACTTTTTTTTCATAACGATGTTTTAGAAATTGAAATTGTGTAAAAATACCCAAAAAATGAAGCTGCAAAATACGGTACAAGCCGTAGACGCGTAAGTCATACTGATAAGTAATAATGATATTCAGAAACGGTAACTTCGATATTTTGTAACCACAGTTTTGTCATTTTAATGAGGTACGACAATTCGTCCTGATAGGAAACCTCGCAGCTGCAAATATAGAAAGGGTTTTTTGTCACATTTGTCCAAACGAAATGACGTATGTATAGGTGAAATGACGTCGATACGACTTTTCGCCGGAAAGAAAGCCAACAATCAAGCTACAACATTTCGTCATGTTGCTTTTTCAAGGGCTCTGATCGGCGTAGAGCAACGAGATATAGCACAAAAACACGCGTCAGACTTCATACATTCGGAAAAGACGAAAAAAAGGAGAACATTTGGGAGCTACGAGGTTTGAGTACGATAGCGCCGATAAGGTGGTTATTCTGTTAAAATAGCCAATTACAGTAACTTAACTTAAATGAAACTACATGTTAATTTGATACGCTGTACAATAAACATTTTAAAGTAAAAAACAAGTTAGGAACATATATTTTAATCATTCAAATGCTTTGTTTCGAAGGAAATTACAAGTCGCTTTATATACACAGAGTATGTATTTGTTGTGCAATGAACTACAAATGTAATGTATAGGTTACTCAACGAAGTTTCATTCGTATATACGTATACTGTCAGACACATGGTCATGCCTAATAATACTATTTCGCCTTAATTCCTGATAACTGGGTCACACTTCACATTTCTAAACACACCAATGGCCTAACGATACATAGATCAATATGTAAATTGTAAAATTGTGTCAATTAAACACAGTTGTAAACCTATATTGCATTTGTTGAATTGAAACTTGACTTCGATTTGATAAATCAGCGGTATATTTCATGTATATTTCACTTTTAACCGCATAAACCAGACACATGTTGGAACATAATTTGATGTAACAGACCTATGAAATGTCATTGTGCTTAAATTCAGAGTTTTGTTATTAGAAAAGCATAATCTTACCAGTTTACAACCCAATTTGTCCACCAATCTGTACTTCGAGGGCATGTGTATTACAATGTTTCGTAGTAAAACATATATCCGACGTCGTAGACAAACGCACAACGCTTTGACCTCGTCAGCCCCCAGATATAACCAATAATGTAATGTTTGCTTTACAGAATGGGAATCCTAACAGTTGTGCGTCCTTGTTTGAAACCACTGTCAACTGGGGTGGTGTTGTTGCTAATGGTCTTCTATGTCATTTCCGGTAGACAGATGTCGTTATATTTTATCCCGGGTATGTATTATCACTGTAATTTATGCCTAATTGCAGTAGTTATCAAGGTATAGAATAAAGGTCCCGGCTTACTGTGATTTGCTTTACAAATTAAGTAAGTTCCATGCGAGAACTGTCAATGCTTTGGGTCTTATTTTTGTATTGCTTTAGAATATTTAAAACCGAAGGTTTCACTTAATGAAACGCTTTTTGATATGCTGACCTTCATGTTAATCTTCTTTTATAGGTGCCAACATTTTCGGATTGTGCAAGAGTTTTTCATCTTCATAAAAAAATAACCTTTGTGTTTTACTTCCAATATTCAGTTTTGAATCTGGAGTGAAATAAAGCGTTTTGTTTTTCTGCAGGTGTTGCGAGAGACTTGCACCAGCGTACTGACACTCGACCGGGAAACGAAACACTGACTATGTCAACGCCCGTCCTCCTGTCTTTGCAACGTCCGACGCTCGGCGCTTCGCTACCGCCGTGGCATTTCCGGTCACCGCAGCCAGCCATGTTTCAGAATCAGAGGCCACATACTCCATGCACAACCGCATCTGGCGGCTCGCCGGGTGGTTTTTCTCACACAAACCCAGAAGACATTGTTCTTATTAGCAAGGATTCTTCTATGGTTAGTCAATTAAATGAACTGGAACAGAGGTCACGGCATTTAAACACAACGTGCTTCAAGGACGTTTTACTCAACGCAACTTATAAGAGAACGGAACGCGGACGGTTTTTTTCATTCTAAGGTTTACAATATCGGATATTGCAAAGTGCCAAAAGTTGGGTCTACTTTTTGGACATTGTTATTCACAACTCTTGACAATGGAGTCGATTTTGGCAAGAAGCTTTTAGAAAAGAAACGCAGTTCTCTAAACGCCGGTCGTTACACTTTTTCTTCCTCATTCACGTACCTTAAGAGTGCCAAAGTTCCAATAATTCTCCCGACACGTGACCCATATTCTCGGCTTTACTCGGCTTTCATCGACAAATCATACTTGCCCGTTAGAATAAACACAAACTACGCTGTTCTTAGCATTCAAAACAAATCACTGTGCGCAACTGATGTTTATTTTCAAGAATTTCTGCAATGGATTTTGAACGAAGCGAAAGCAGGCAAATCTTTATATGAACACTGGGCACCGATTTATTCTATTTGCGGATCTTACAAGGTTAACGCTCAGTACATTGTAGAACAAGAAACATTTGCAAACGATATCGGCGTCTTATTAAAGAAGCTGAACGTATCGTCAGATACAACTTCATCATGCATACGCTGGAAGGCAAGCGGATCCAGTCATCCTTGCCGGGAATTGTGGCTACAATTCTAGAGCGGAGTTCTGGGGCCGAAATTTGGCCGGTGTATGCCATGGCTGGAGGTCACTCGAAGGATATGGCGCTCTTTCCAGATTCAGGTTAAATTATACTAAATAATCGTTTAGAAAATCATCATAATTTACTCGAAGGCATACTGTACAATTAAGAAAGTTGATCTGGTTTTATATTATAAATTTATTGATAAGGTTAGCATAGGTGTTCATTAGGTAATCACTCAAAAATGAGTTATGGGCTATATCAAAATATTGCTCGGAAACAGTTTACAGTCCAATAGAAAACAGCCGAAAAATGTTGGTAAAAACAGTCGATTTTGATTTATGTCAATGCCTTTTTTGCTTTGTAAATAACATCTTTTTTATTCGAATCAGCTCAGAATGCTCGTCAAGAAAATTTGTTGTTATTAGATTGCCCATATGAAAATTAGTGCATTTATTTTCGCTTCAAGTTGTCGCTTTTACATTGAATTATACAATGAAAATATGTAGTATATTGTGACCTCCAGGGCTATATTCGCGAGGACCGAGGATATCCGCAAGGTACGTTCGAGTCCATTCGGAACAGCTCAGATCCGTCACTAGTATCCGATATAATTTTGGCGGAAATATTCAAGTATACTTTATCGTCGGAAGAACGTAAAATTCAACGAGAAAATGCGTTACGAAAAGCGTATGATGGTGTCAGCAAAGATGTTGTTGACGTGATCAAAGACTTGTACAGTGTGGACTTTTCAATATACGGTTATTCTAATATTCCACCAAATGAAAGATAAAATGTTTTTGTTTTTTTTCGAGAATCAAAATATTATTTGATCATTTCTAAACTGTTTGAGTGAACATATGTCAACACACAGGCTTAACGTTCATGTTTGTTTTCTTTATATTCATATTATTTTACCTCTTGGCTGAATGGTTAAATCGTGTATATATGTAGATTTCAACATAGTACCAGTAATCTTTGCTATTGTTTTCATGTTCATAAATACTAGTTCAGCTGGGAACGCATTTTGTTTGAAGAGATAAATAATAAAACAATGCAAACCCAAATTTATATAATTGTTACATAATATTGTATTATTTGTATTCAATCCTTTAAGAATACACGTGTACTGCATAATAGGCATTTACTGAAATAAATGCCCGGGACTCACTTTGTGTGATAGACCCACCTGATTTAGCAACAGTAACAAAAATTACCTATGGTTACTTTAAAAAACAATTTATTTTTGTATTTTCATTCATCGTTAGTGCATTTTTGCTTTGTTCTTTTAAAAAGTTTTTTAATTGTCCTCTCGTCAATTTGTGACCAAACCACTTTCAGAATGTTTGAACAGTTAAATAGTTCCTGAGTTGCTTGCGGTAACCGAGCTTATAGAGTAACGAACATTGTTTGTCATGAAAAATGATCATGTCAAGTATTACATCAGTTAAATACTTTATGACGTTCTTTTGTTATTCAGACAGCTGTCGTTGCGTGTCCCGATAAAAACATTTAATTAAAATGATAGTGATGGAGTGTCACGTGTCCAATGTTGCATTGAGTCAAATGATGGAGTGTAACGTGTCCAATGTTGCATTGAGTCAAATGATGGAGTGTAACGTGTCCAATGTTGCATTGAGTCAAATGATGGAGTGTAACGTGTCCAATGTTGCATAGAGTCAAATGATGGATTGTAACGTGTCCAATGTTGCATTGAGTTAAATGACATTGCATGAGCTGAAATCATATTTCGGCGTTAAAGTTTTCGCAACTATATGAGCCGTGCTCTATGAAAATGTGGTTAAATGCATGTGCGTTAATTGTCGTCCCAGATAAGCCTGTGCAGTCCGCACAGGCAAATCAGGGACGACACTTTCCGCTTTCATTAAATTTTTAGTTCAAAGATAGTTTCTTCGTAGCAAAAAATCCAGTTTAAGCGAAGAGTGACGTCTCTGATTAGCCTGTGCGCAAATAAAATAAAATGCATTACATACTAGTCGCCGCATTCCAGTGCGACGCCAATAATGGCAGATTCAAATGAATTTTTTTCCCCAACTTTCGAATGTCTAAAATTGGTAGATGTGCTTAAAATCATTCCGATGCCTCACATAATTCACTCTCAGATACGATATGACGTCATAAACTTGAAAAAAATGATGCTGACGTGAGTATATTGACTATAATCTTATTCATTAAAAATTCACAATTTGACGATTATTAAATTGAGATGAATTGCGTGTTGGTTTTACATAAAATCTCGATAAAATACATCAATGGAAACTCGTCTTTTACGATTTATTCACAAATAAACACCATTATTACGTTCGTGAATGTGTTCGACGGTAATTTTAGCGGCAGAGCGTGCTCATTGGGTGGATATCACTGTTTTCGTACTTCTGGAAAAGCTGCAATTAACAATAAAAACTATGAAAACCGACGATGTAGTACTAATAAAAGTGGAATTTTTGTCTTTCAATAGTATGTTATAACAAGAATTTTTTCAATAGAGTACGAATGCCTCCACATTCCACCTTTGTCGCAAAACTCCGCTTATGTCATAAATAAAGCTGTTTATGACCAAATTTGATATTACACTTCTAAGTGTGAGCCAGACTTGTGAGGTCACATGTCATTCTCAGTCCCCTCATCTTGTAATTTCTCAAAAATTATATTCAACACGCGTGATAGATACCAACATGTTAACCCGAATACGATGTTAAATGGACAAAATTGGCATTGGCCTTTGAGTTAGGGAGACAGGTGTTACACACAAAATGCCGTCTACTCGTGGTGTTCATTAGTGGAAAATTATGTTAAAATATTATGACGCAGTTTTGATCCAAACAAGTTCTTTTATGGCAAAATTTCACCTTTAAATTTAATATTTGATATTGGCCTTTCAGGAAGGGATACTTGCATTACACGCAATACGTTGTGGTGGACATTTATTGCAAGTTATTCAATATCCGTCAATATATTGCAAAGTTTTTGTTAGAATAGGAAACTTTGCAAAGACGTACACACGTTTGAAAGAACAGACAAAAAGACGGACGGTGAAACTGTTATAGGCCCTTTTCTTCGAACGTAGATGGGTGATAAACAGATATAACATAAAAAAGTCCATACCAAATGACGTATAGGGCATTCGTTGGACTCGCTAACTAACACAATGCATGAACTGATTAAATAAAATATGGCATGAAACAGCACGTTACAGTCTGTATTTTGCTATGGCAAAAACAGCTAATGTTCATAGTACAGGTATCACATTTAAACTATAAAGCTTAATCTAAATTTAAAATTTGCAAATCACAATGCACTTAACGGTAAACATTTAATTTTCTAGATTTGTAATTTATAAAATACTTATGTATACATGTAAAGTGCATTAAAGCTTCAACGTCTATCAAGATATGTTTTCCAACTGAAGCGTGCATTATCCAAAAGTGCCAGAATTAGTTCGTCAAACGAAGTTCAATTAAATGTGTTTATTTATTTACAAAGACTATTACACTGAAGATGTTCATACTTGTAACAGGATAAATTTAGTACGTTGTTAATGTGAATTGTTTTCACCTTTTTAATCAATTTAAATTAATTAACATCATTTCGTGCGCACAATTTGGACTTCGGAAACGGCGGTCCACGATCGATGCTGTTGTTCTTCTTCGCGCATTACTAGTCATTCATAATAAGTCATTTCAAAAACAAAATGATACGTCTTTTTGCTGACTTGATGCGATGGTTTTCAGCCACGTATAGCAATTATAAAAAGGTGTTATGGTTAAACATGTACAAACGTGGTTTACAGATTAAAGTCCTGACAATCATTCGCGAAGTGTATCAAATCATGAAGTTGGTGTAAAATTATTTTATCGTCATATTCTTTTTATGTGAAAAAGGGGAAATAATGTTATTTTGGCGTTTTTTAAGTCGATCTAGAGTAATGGTTACAAAATAACGTGTGAAAATATGTGCATATTTAATGCATTGTCTTGGTTTTGTAGTTATTTACTGATGACATGGATATTCAAAGCATATCGCTCAAACAAGTTCAAATTATTCCTTATTGTAATATATATGGGGCTTATAAGCTACAAAACCAAAGACATGGCGTCTTGAAAACAGACGACGCATTGCCTCACAAAGGACTTAAAATGGATCCTTTGTTCATAATGTTATCAATTTTAAATACATATGAGTGGTTTTTAAGAATACTAGTACTAAAAGTGTAACGGTGCACAAGGAAATCAAATTGCCGATTGAAATTAATTACATATAATAATAAAAAACGTTTTAGGTAATCTCCGTTTGGTTTCGTTAATGACATCGATTGTATAAACGAACGCTTCTCAACATAAAATATAAGAAAAAGACTTTCGATAGTGAACATCTTAAGCTTTCAACATTTTACAAATATGCATGCATGGTTTAAATGTATACATTTCTACAAACACAATTATGTGGATATACAATTTATTATTGAGGTAGCTTAAGTGTATTTAAGTGCAATAAACACATTGTATTTAATATATCCAGCAGAGCTACATATTACAATGTATGCGAGATGAAAATATTAAATACCCTCCAAAAGAGCCGTTTTTATACTTACTAGAACCCAATAGTTCACGAATTCCGTTTTAACCACGAGTCCGTCAGCTTAAAAACAGGAAAATATACGTTGAGGCATACCGAGCTATATTGTTGAACAAAGGTTGACGAGTGCCGATCTAGATTTTTGAATGTATGCCTATGTTGGATACTTGCATAGTTTACGGGCGCACCTAAATTGGTAAACTCGGTACTGGTTTGGTTAATAAGGTTCTGTTTGTGACAAATGATATGGTTATAAATACGGATCTCGATTGATTAAAACTGCCCTAGATTGTTGATTACAGACCTAGATTGTCAAATGCGTACCTAGATTTATAAATATCGGTTCGGATAGTCAATACGGTACCTCGTTCTGTGAATAAGGGTCTAGGTTTGTGAATATGGAGTAACATTAAGGACTTAATACAGATATAGAATGGTGAAGTTTGACCTAATAAGATGAACACCTGCCTGTGTGAATTAATACCAGCCTGATAATAATGTATGTTCATCTACCTAGGTCTAACTTCAATAATTAAGGTCATTTGTAACCAATCGAGGCCCAGAGTCACCAAAATAATATGAGCCTCGTTCTATGACAAGATGCTTAAATGCATGTGCGAAATATTCACAGGCTAATAAGAGACGACCCTCTCCACAAGTATTGTATTTTCCGTTCAAAGGAAGACTCATCTTGACCAACATCCATTTAACCCTTTCAGTGCGGGAACCGAATTTTGAAGGCCTTTGCAAACAGTTTGTATCCAGATGAGACGCCACAAAACGTGGCGTCTCATCAGGATCCAAACTGTTTGCTATTCTGATAGTATTCTTTGAAAAAAAATCGAAGAAAATGCTAATTTTAGAAATTCAGCAGACGACATTTTAGAAGACGACAAATATCCCAGCATGAAAGGGTTAAGTTGTACAGTTTCGTCCCTTATAAGCATTTGCTGACTGCAGAGGCTAATCTGGGACGACACTTTCTGCACATACATTATAACTCCCTTTCGTAGTGCGAGGCTCATATGTATAAACGCCATACCGCTGGTGTCCATCTTTTTGTAGAAGTTTTCTTAGTCTCAGTAGTCCAGAAAGTATTAATTTTCAGCAAAATAAAACATTTCACCAAAAATACGACCTTGAATGGTGATGTTAGACCAATGTAGGTGAACAGGTGCCTACGTGGATGAATAAGGGCATTATAATACATATGAACACCTTACCGCTGGTATCCATCTTGTTGTAGAAGTTGTCGTAGTCGTGGTAGTCCAGAAAGTGGTCCCCATCCACATCGTACTCGTCAAACAGGTAATGGCTCAGCTCGTACTGGACCGGGTCAGACTTGCAGATGTATGTGGTGTACACGCTACGGGTAACGCGGCCATCCACTGACAAGATGTATGTCACATTGGGATGGTGTACTCGCTACGGGTAAGGCGGCCATCCACTGACAAGATGAATGTCACATTGGGATGGGGATAAGAATAGTACCATAATACCGTGAACGTCGTACTCTCGTAAAACTGGGTTGAATGCATTTGCGTAAAGTGTCGTGGCCATTTAGCATGTGTAGTCCACACAAGCTAATCTGAGAGGATGCTTTCCACTTTAAGTGGATTTTCGCTGAAAAGACACTTCCTTTATACGGGAAATGCCATAAAAGAAGGAAGTGTCGTCCCTGATTAGCCTGTGCAAAAAGCACAGGCTTATATAAGACGACATTTTAAGCATATGCATGACGCCTAATTTTCCCATAAAAAGAGTCGTGTGTTTAATAAAAAAGTAGACATATTCGGTGATTATGTTATCGGTACAAAGGTTTACTAGTTATGACTGTACTCTTATATATATAAAAACAACGATTTCTACCTTCGGCTTCGTATCGCACATATAGCAACGTGACGATGAAGTCGTATTAACTCTTTACCTAACAGATTTGCATTTTGACGCGTTTGTAGTCCCTTAAAAATCAAATTAAATTAAAGACCTTTCTTCATAGCTTCAATATTAAAAAGTTTCATTTAAAACGATGAGCAGAAGACAGCATAACACATGAACAGCGGGCGAGTTACTCGCTGACTGTTCTGGTTTTATGACGGTTGCATATAGCTACTGGTACTCTGCTTCTGAGCGGGAAAAGGTATTAACCCATTTATGCCCAGTGGACTCTCATATCCTTCTAAATTGGATCAGTTTATTTCCAAAATTAGGGGTGTCAAGTATATTTATGTCTATATTTAGAATATTTAATAAAGAAATTCATTAAAGCAAACAGCGCAGACCCAGATGAGACGCCGCATTATGCGGCGTCTCATCTGGGTCTACGCTGTTTGCAATGTCCTTTTTTCAGGACGCTAGGCATAAATGGGTTAAACGTTTTTTACCGTTGGAGTCGTATCTGTCGAAGACGGTCTCAAACTCGAACACGGTCATGATGCCGTTCTGGTCAATGTCCTCAAAGATGAACATCAGCTCGGCGGTCAAATCGTACGGGCGAAGCCTCGTCATGTTAAGCCTTAAACACGGGAACGCAAATATGACGAGAATATAGCAGCAGGTCGCAAATTGTCAGTGTTAAAACCCCCAAAGGAAAAACTGTCTCTTTCGAGGCGCCAAACACGTTGTCATTGTTTTCAAGGACAAGTATGAGGCGCAAACATATTTTATTTTAATTTCCGGTAAAAAAAAACTAAATAGGCGACTGTAAGGTTCGATTTCTTTGAATATTTAAATTTTCAATTAAAAATATACATCAAAACATGTTCTTCATGTATAACATGTTTTTCATATATAACAACAGAGATAAAAAAAATCACATTTAATTACACATTTAAATATTTGATTATAAATACGTAATGCTCGCATCGGCTTAGCAACTGATGAACACGTGTGGGCGAAATATTGTTTCACATTCTAGACAAGACTTTATTGGGACACTTACTTTCGTTCATTTGGAATAACAATGTAAAGAACGGGGCATTACATAAATCCAAATATAACACATGATAAGACCCAACATTTAGCACAGCACCACATATACACAATTAACCCATTTATGCCTAGTGGACGCTCCCATCCTTCTAAATTGGATCAATTTATTTCCAAAAATTAGGGATGTCTAGTATATTTATTTCTATATTTAGAATATTTTTACAGAAATTCCTTTAAGCATTATGCGGCGTCTCATCTGGGTCAACGCTGTATGCCAAGGCCTTTTTTTCTAGACGCTTGGCATAAATGGGTTTACCAAAGTGTAGCTCGCCGTTTCGGACTAAGTGCCGTCATATAAATTGTACTTTTATATACTATTCACATAACGCAGCTCTATTTTTCCTTCAAGGCGAAATGAAACGATATCCAATATTTCTGCAAGCACTTACCCCCGACAGGCGCTGATGAAGGATAGAGCAATAATTATGGATGTAATCTTCATGTTGGTCTGAAAACGGAAACATTTATGTAAGGTTCACCCACCGGCTATATCAGAATTGGTCAGCCTGAATTACTTAGCTTACATGGACATTTGTATTGGAAGACGTTTAATCAAATATATAATTATATATAAATAATGAACACAAATTAGTGAATGCTATGTAAACTTTTTATTTACAAACATATTGTTTAACTCAGCATTAATAAAATTAGGTGCTTTACAGTGTACTGTAGACTCTTAAAGTTCATCATTTGCAAAAATTGTCTTAACAGACTTCATAATTCTATAACAGTCGGGATTAGAATCGTATATAAATTACATTTAGGTTTTCGCAAACATTTAAAACAATATACATATATTAAAAAGTGTCTAGTACAAACTTATAACACACAATTATATTTTATCAGACATGCCAATAAGTGTCACACGATCGTTACAATCTAAAAGTATAACCATGTAATTGCATTAATTTAACAGTTATAACCATAATGCGCTATTGATCATCGTATCAAGAAGCAAACAGAAACAAAATCAAACATATTACAATAAAATAAATAGCAATAAATAAATTTTGAATACACATAAAGCATCTTACCGTTGCAAGAAGTTACGAAATTGTGAATACAAGCCTAACCCCTACGTCTTATCAGCACGTCTGAACCGTAAACATTACCAAGTGCAAACATTTGTTAATAAGGAACAGCACTTTAAGAAAGGTCAAGGATCACAACGGACACAGGGTGCTCCTAAAATGGAACATGATGAGGGTGCCATGTGGTCAAATTATCTTCTAATTATTTAAAGGGGCCTGTTCACGTTTTGGTAAATTGACAAACTTGAAAAAAAGATTTCAGATTTGCAAATAATCGTTGTATTTATATTATTTTCGAGGAAACAGTAATACTGAACATTGTATGCATTCTCTTGACGATTTAAAAATCTGAAAATTATAAAGCGTTACAAACGCGAAACAATTGGACAATTTGGAGAGTTCTGTTGTTATCGTTATATTTTGTGACATCACGAGGATCGCTTATATTAAGCATAGAATACACCTGTCAATTATCATATCAGATGGCGGAGTGGTTTAAACGCTGGTCTTTTACTCCAAGGGTCAGTGGTTCGAGCCCTGGAGAGGAATTTTTTTTCTTTCTTTAATTGTATACTTGTTTTATACTGTAGCTATTTAGTTCCGTTGTTTACATTGATCAATTTCAAGCATTTAATGACAAACTTGAAACATGCCATAATCTGTGAAAAGTCTCTTTACATGTAGAGAACATCCTGTTCCAATACTAAGAACGAGTGTGTGAAATGAGTTTATTAATTGAGTCGCGTTCTGATAAAACTGGGCTTAATGCTTGTGCGTCAAGTATCGTCCGAGATCAGCCTGTGCAGTCCGAAACAGGTTAATCGAGGACGAAACTTTCTGACATAATTGGATTTTTGCTAAGAAGAGACTTTATTTAAACGCAAAATGACATAAAGCAAAAAGAGTCGTCCCTGAATAGCCTGTGCGGATTGCACATGCTAATCTGAGATTGTATTTAGACAGATATGTCAGGATCGTGAAATACTTTTTGAAATTATATACTGTTAAAGAGGGTAATTGTATTCTTAAACACATTTTATTATCACAGAGATTAGAAATTGAACGCAAAAATAACACAAACAATTGGTCATCGAAAGTAAGGAATATTCTAAACCAAACCGGTTTTAACGATGTATGGCTATTCCCCGAATCTGTGAACTCTAATCAATTAATACCGCTACTTAAAACCAGATTACGAGACCAGTATATCACTAACTGGAATACAAGTGTCACATCATCTAGTTCAATGATTTTATATAAAGAATTGAAACCAATATTCGAAAGATCTGCGTATCTTGATATTGTTGAAAATAAAAAACATAGGAATATTATTGCTAAATTACGTTTGTCGTCTCACAAATTATTAATTGAAACGGGTAGACACCAGAACATTGTCAGAGATCAACGCAAATGTGTTTTATGCAACCTCAATGATATCGAGGATGAATATCACTTTGTTATTAAATGTCCTTATTATGCCGATATTAGGAATACATTAATTCCAAAGTATTACAGATCACGACCTAGTATGTTCAAGTTTATCGAACTACTTAATTGTTCAAACAAAATAGTGTTAAGAAAACTTGCCATTTTTTGTTTAAAATGCTTTAAGCTACGAGAAGATGTGCTATATGTGTAGTATAAATGATATATCTTCCACAAAGACATTAAGCTTAGAATAATGTTGTATTTGTAACAATTATTAAATTTCGTGTTAACACTACATGATCACTTTGTATTAACCCCATCCATGTGACATTCTCACTAAAACATGTTGTATGTCATTACTTTTTAAATTGATCTTTCCTCAAAAGGATGTATGTTTTGTATATAATTGTCACGCATGCTGTTATTGCATATGTATGTTTATGGCGATGAGCTGTATGCTTAAGCTAAAATAAAATATTCTGTTCTGTTCTGTTCTGCTAATCTGAGACGACGCTTTACGCACATACATTATGCCCAGATTTCTCAGAACACGACTTAATTTGTCACGTAATATATGCAAAAATATAGAAATTTGAACATATATTAGCATATGTGTTGCTGACTACGACAGTGCGAAGGGTTAAACCGTGACCGGTTGTATGTGAATCTTACATACGCCACAAAAATGTCGTCAAATCTTACAAAATCATGTATTTAAATTTAGCCTCTAAAACCAAATAATACACAAAGCATGCTTGCTCTATCCGAAGTTCGAACCGCAGGTCTTTGAATCAAACGTCTAAATGTATACTCTTCACAAGTCTTCAAGAAGTACATTATTCTAATCATTTTTTTTCAATTAGCGCATTTTTTGATTTCATATTGTGATACAAGTAAAACTATATTAAGTTTAAGCATTCCATCTCGAAATCACAAGTGTTGCTTTATTCATTTATGCGTGTTTCTTAAACGAAATCACACGTGTTTCAGTCCGTACACACCCGATACGACTCGAGTGATATGGAACGCCAAAACTGCCTTTTGTTGAACAAGACTGACATGTTTGGTTAAGTTGACATTCTGTTGGGTTAAGTTTACATTATGTTGGGTTCATTTGACATTATGCTGGGTTAAGGCGACAGTATCTTGGTTAAGTTGGCATTATGTTGGGTTCATTCGAGATTATGTTAGGTTAAGGCGAGATACAGATAATAGTCATATTTATTCTCTTCAATTTTATAGATAGGAACAGCAGTGAGATAGAGATAGGAACAGCAGTGAGATAGAGATAGGAACAGCAGTGAGATAGAGAGGAATGGATTTTTGTTTAGCAGAGACTTTCAATAAACAAATATTTACATTATAAACAGCAAGTGTCATCCTTGATAAGCCTATGGGGATTGTACAGGCTAATTGTGGATGCCACTTTATGCACATGCATTTAGCTTGATTTTCAAGGGCACAGCTTTGTCATTGTAACGTAGTTCAGCGGAAGTGTTAACGTTCGAATACATGGCTGCGCGCAGTGATTTTACATCAAGTTCAAAATATAGGAAACAGAACAGAACAGACATTTTATTTTAACTTATACATAAGTACATCGTCTTAATACAAACAGTATAAAAATATAAGGGCATATAGTCGCTGAACGTGTTAAAGGGCAAAACGCAGCATGGCAAGACGTTGGAGTTATTAATTAACGAGAAATGCATGTCGTTCCAAACGGAGTAGTCTACCGGTTTGTACTACATGTTTGTTTACTAAAATATGTCAACGAACCGGTATCGCCATTCGACCGTTAGCGATGCGTAACGAGGCATTGCGAAAACTAAATAAAAGACCATTCAATGGATTACTTAAATCCGCGTCAACAGTGACAAACACTAACACTTTATTTACTCAAGTGCACGGGAAGTTCATCAAACTGTCATGAAGTTGTGTGAATAACAAACCGGAAATAACCAACCTCTTGTCAAGAGTGTGACAACTCGCCTTTTGTTTGATGGATATCAACACTCGATGTAGTCATGTGGAGGTTAATTGTAAAGTTTTTTAACATGTTTTAAAAAAAGTTAAGAATAAAAATAATTTGAAAGTAATGTATTACAGGGCATGGATACTGATGACCATATGTGAGTAAATATATATATATATATATATATATATATATATATATATATATATATATATATATATATATATATATATATATATATATATATATATATATATATATATATATATATATATATTATAAAATTTAATAATAACAAATGGGTTGATTAGCATGATGAGTCACATGGTATACGTAAAATAATCCATTTTTAGTTTTAGTTTATATTCTTTTAAGATTAACAGCATAGTAGCGGATTGCAACCCTTCCACATAAATACTTTTAACAAAAGTAATTATTTGTTGTGTTCCTACCACTGTCATGTATTATGTTTGATAGTTTTACACTATAACTGTACATGTATTATGACCGTGACCTTGTGATATGTATATAATAATATTGTTAAGACTGACTATGAACTATGTAAAAATCGTCATAAATATACGAATCGCGTTCGGAGAAAACTGGGCTTTATGCATGTGCGTGTAGTGGCGTTCAAGATTAGCCTGTGCATTGCGCACAGGCTAATCAGGAACGACCCTTTCCGCAATAACTGGATTTTCGTGTAGAAGAGACTTCCTTTAAACGAAATATACTATACAAGCGGAAAGTGTCGTCCCTGATTAGCCTGTGTGGACTGCACAGGCTAATCTGGGATGATCCCAGAGGGCCAGATAAGATGCGTATTTGCGTAAAATACGCATGAAACCAATGGAAATACGCATGACTTAACATTTTGTTGAGTACAATAATTACGGATTACGTATTGTGTGCAATTTTAATGCGTATTAGCCGTTTATACATGCATATAAATTCCTGTAAACATGACTGGTTCGCGTCATTGTGTCCACACCGGTAAAAACATAGTGACATGACCATCTATGTATAGAATGTGGTTTCCGACCTACTTTACTCCTCAGTCAGAACGGTATTATTTCATTTTGACCCACGATAAAGGCCGATGTTGACACAACGGGCTCCCCGCTGCATTGTTGAGAATTGATATACGCTTATGGTGAAAACATTTGACATCACATTCGATAAAACCCGAATCGCCCAACTTCAAGCATTTAATTTTTGCTATCAGTTCATCTCTTGTGTGGCACTATGTAAAACCCTTTTTCCTTCAAGCACTTTTTAAATGGCAGTCGAAATACACATATAACAAACAAGTTTTGTGGGCCAAGCTTAGAAGATTTTGATCGTGGCTGTGCAGTGTGTGCAAAACAGTGGCTTGCCAAATCAAGACGAAAAAATAGATTAATGGCTGCTTATAAGCCATGGGCAAAACACAACAACAGAACAACTGTTAAATAAAACAAAAGTGATTGCTTTATTGTGTACAAGACTGCGTGTTATAGCGAGTTAACACTACATGTACATTTTATTATTAATTCTGATCCTTTGGACATAAATACTCCTTAACATTATTGGATTTTGATTTTTACTCATCAATTAAAAATTTCATGAGTGAAATACCCCTCATCTGAAAAAATTATCTGGAGCTCTGCATGATGACACTTTACGCACATGCATTATGCCCCGTTTTCTCAGAACGCGTCTCATATGTTTTTTAATTTATTATAAACACATGTTTTTATAGGCGCTTACACAAGATGACTGAGATTAGTGAGTTGCTTCACAAATAAAGCTAGTTGGTCAAGATTTTGTACCCTTCATTGTATATTACATTCCCGTTGTGATATCTTATCAATGGTCATTAATAAGATAAAAGAATTACGTATTATATTGCATATACATTATGCATAGGTACAAAATAACAATACCCGGTACTTCATTTTTATTATCAATTTAATATAATTAGAAGTAAGAACTATTATACTTCTTGAGTTATTGCATCGTTGAACTTAAGTTAATAGATATGTAATATAATGTTGACAATTAAGTTATTAAACATAATTATTGACACTCCGCATACCAATTTTCATTACTGTAACAGTCCCCGAATCAAGCTTATTTAAGAATGATATTTCACAAGGTATTGAGACCTTTTTCGCCTGATATTCTTATCATTGCTAAAGAAAGTAAAAAAAAGAACAATGGCAGTAAATGTGTCGCTTTAACATGTAACTCATGTCTAGGTCTTACTCGCTTTACTAGGCTCAAGTGTCGTCACCATGGCTTCCGGCGTGTCGCCCCAGAAACTCCCAAAACGTCGAGGAGAGCCGGCCACTTTGATGTGCCTGTATCAGGGAATGGAAGCCTCAACAACGGTAAAGGACCGGGCTTCTGAAATGTGTTCTTTTACTTTGTGTCTGTTAAACAAGTTCTATATTGCATAAACCTACTACAACAAAGGTTATTGGATCTGTGCTCTGAAATGTTTCCATTTACTTTGTATAAGTATTATGATCATATGAGTCGTGTTCTGAGAAAACTGGGCTTAATGCATGTGTGTAAAGTGTCGTCCCAGATTAGCCTGTGCAGTCCGCACAGGCTAATCAGGGACGACACTTTCCGCCTAAACTTGATTTTCGGTAAGGAGGGACTTCCTTGAAACTAAAAATACCATAAAGCGGAAAGTGTCGTCTCTGATTAGCCTGTGCGGACTGTGCAGGCTTATCTGGGACGACACTTTACGCACATGAATTAAACCCAGTTTTCTCAGAACGCGACTCATATTATCATTGATTTGCTTGTTTTAAGGATTGAATGCATCGACAACAGTTATAGGATCTGTCTTTTGAAATACATTAATTTAATTTGTGTCTATTTAAAAAGAAGTATTAAATATACCGGTACGCGGAATTTTGAAATAGCAAAAAAATGGCATGACTGGTAATTTATTCTCTATACATTTTATTACATCCAGCAGTTAAGCCTGAACAAAGTGCACTTATATGTCAAATTATATGTAGCTCGCAGACTATGCTATATTTTGGTTGATGCAACACATGTGGTTGGAAGATAGAAAAGTCGTGTTAGATATTGAAATCACAATGTGCTCTTTTTATCAATTAAGTCCTTTGTGTATTGTCCTGAGAAAATTGGGTTAAATGCATGTGCGTAAAGTGTCGCAGTCTGCACAGGCTAATCATGGACAACACTTTCCGCTTTATGGTATTTTTAGTTTTAATGAAGTCCCTCCTTACTGAAAATCAAATGTAGGCGGAAAGTATCATCCCTGATTAGCCTGTGCGGACTGCACAGGCTAATCTGGGGCGACACTTTACGCACATGCATTTAGCCCAATTTTCTCAGAACAATACACAAAGGACTGAATTGATAAAAAGTGGCGTGACTCTGATTGGACATTAAATCCCGAGCGAGTACATGTATGCTATATAATTTATTCTTTAACTACATATTGTTATATACCTCCTTAAAAAGTTATTCCGATGACATCCTTATTGAACATTGGTTTTATCAAGTTTTCATTGAGTGGCCACTGAGTTTTTCAAAACTCATCGTATTTTCTAAATACCTTGTGATTGTTCAATTGCAGATTCGCTGGAAGTCTTCAAAAGAGGGACTGTTGACGAATGGAATGATTGTTTACAAGAACACGGTATGATAAAATGAGGACTCAGTGAGCGTATTGTTTTTGAAATGTGTCTGAACAAAAATTGGCATAATGCATGTGCGTAAAGTGTCGTCCCAGATTAGCCTGTGCAGTCCGCACAGGCTAACCAGGGACGACACTTTTTGCTTTTATGACTTTTTCGTTAAAATGAATTTTTCATTTAGTAAAATCCAATTTGGGCGGAAAGTGTCGTCCCTGATTAGCCTGTGGAGACTGCACAGGCTAATCTGGGACGACACTTAACGCACATACATTATGCCAAGTTTTGTCAGAACGCGACTAAAATTACCGCACATCGCTTTTATCACCTTCATTATCGTCACCATCATCATTGTCTGATCCGTTCTGATTCTCCTCCTCCCCCTCCTCCTCCTCTTCCTCATCATCATCATCATCATCATTATTATCATAATCATTATAATCATCAACAACAACATCAACAACACGATCATCAATAGCAGCATCATCACAAATATTCAGTTGTCGTATAACATGTTTGCTTAGGTACTCACTTATTAAATAACTTATTAATGAAAGTACTCAATGTGTGTTTTAATGACACTCTCCTACAGCATATTATATCCAGCAGTTATTGGTACATGTGCGGCATACATGTGTCTGATTCTTTACGTGCACCGACTCATGTATGTAATGCGACGTGGTTTATGTTTTGCAGTTGTATGTTTTATAATATGTGCAATTATCGATAGTTATTTACTTTATTACTTGTACATTTTGTATTCGTTTTGTTGGATTAACACGCTGTATTAAAATATAGAAGCATCCTTTGTCCAACTATAACACGCCTCATAGGCGGCAAAATGGAGGACGGTATGAAAAAAACATCGATGGAGTATTCCGAATTTTATTCTACGACTAACAGTGTTAAATAGTTCACTTAGACGGTATGAAATTGCAGGCACTCAGGTCTTAAAAATAATCGTTTTAATGTTGATGGAAAATACTCAGTGAAAACGTGACCGCTCTGAGTCAATCCGATCGCACCATTGATGTTAAAGGTGCAAAATTACTGTTTCAGAACAACTTGGAAGTTCAGAAACCGACTCAGAACGACTGGAACCTGATCATTAAAAAGGTGGACGACGCCTTTGCAGGAGACTATACGTGTGAGACAAGCACTGGATTTGTAATTGCTAGATGGACTTTGGAAATAGTCGGTATGGTAGTTTTGGTAAATAATAATTTAAATTTCCGTTTGATTTTCCTTTGAAACAGTGAACACCACCCAGTGCATTGACCTTTCTGAGGAGTTTATCTCGGTTTTGTTCATGTTTGAGTGTTTGTCCTTCGTGCTTTTGTGCCGTGTCGTACTGTCGGGCAATTAAATATACTACTCAAAATTTGCTAAGGATCATCAATGAACACTCAATACATAAACATCAAAGCAAACGCACACATGCTAATCAGTGCCCCAGATAAGCTGCGTATCTGCGTTTTTCACCCTATTAAAATGTTTAAAAACGCAAAGAAATACAATATCATGCGTATTGAAAACGCAACCAATTTGACTTTTACGCAAATTCGTCAAATTTGATGCGTACAATAGCTTCGATCGAAAATGCTTTGCTCATTTTCGGTATTTTCTCTTTGGAATAATTTTTGAAACGCGGCGACGCTTTTATTCAGAAAGCGCCTGGATGACGGAGCAGGAAATCAGTCAAAGTTATTTAAACGCTCTGTGGACTAGAGTTCATAACTTAATTACAGCGTTTACGACAACATACATGCGTTTTCAATCTGATTTAATCCGTCGCTCATTGTGCATGTATTTGTAAAGCGTCTCTTCTTTTAGTTTCTACTACAATGCGAAATAAAAATGTCTAAGAGAGGTCGAAAGACGTCCGCGATTGTTGCGCCAAAATATCAGTCGATCACAAACTTATTGAACCAAGAAAGCAAGAGCCAATAAATGCCGAATCATTCGTGTTAACATTCTTTTTAAGTTTAAAGTTTATATTATGGACTGTTTCAAGGGTTAAAGATGTTATGAAACATCTGTTTATTAAAGTTAATTATAATTGTTTACAGTTTTATTGAATCAATACAAGTGTGCAGCTTCAACAGATGTAAAGCAGAAATGATTATAAGGTATGCAATTATATAACTAAGTTTACCCTATTTCAAGAATGAAATCACCCTATTTTTCAAAATCAATGGGTGAAAACCCTATTTCCCAAATAATTATCTGGGGCACTGATGCTAATATCAAAACCTGCAAAATAACAATTTAAATAAAATTAAATTGAAGATATTAATGTGAAAATAAAAATTGATCCTTAGCAATTTTGAGAAGTATAATTGCCATATACAAAGAACCTCGTGTTATACCGTAATAAAGTTTTTGTTCTGACCGTTTGTTAATTCATGTATTTAAAATATGATTTGTGTACTCATTGTTAAGCGTTCACTGCATTCATACATATTTTCCATTTAAAAAAGACTTTACTTTCAATAGATAAACTTTGTGTTTGAATGCGCTTTTTAAAGTTTGTTTTAATAAATTGTTTTATAATTATGGTAACAATATGTGTTTTTGAAATGGATAACTAGATATCAAAAACATTCACGACGTGGTTATCTGAAATGCAAAGTATAAATGTTGACTGGCCTAATGAAAATTGTACAATTATTACATTTTTTTATCAAAAGTATGCAATGTAAAATCACCAAGGGCTACTTCTGTTATTTGTGTGGCTTTACGAGACCTTGGTGAACATTTTTCAATTCAATAGTTTCAGGTGTAACTTATATGTTTATCCGTGTGATCTTGGTGAACATATTTCAATTCAATAGTTCCATGTGTAACTGATGTGTTTATCCGTGATTCAATAGTTCCATGTGTAACTGATGTGTTTATCCGTGATTCAATAGTTCCATGTGTAACTGATATGTTTATCCGTGATTCAATAGTTCCATGTGTAACTGATGTGTTTATCCGTGATTCAATAGTTCCATGTGTAACTGATATGTTTATCCGTGATTCAATAGTTCCATGTGTAACTGATGTGTTTATCCGTGATTCAATAGTTCCATGTGTAACTGATGTGTTTATCCGTGATTCAATAGTTCCATGTGTAACTGATGTGTTTATCCGTGATTCAATAGTTCCATGTGTAACTGATGTGTTTATCCGTGATTCAATAGTTCCATGTGTAACTGATGTGTTTATCCGTGATTCAATAGTTCCATGTGTAACTGATGTGTTTATCCGTGATTCAATAGTTCCATGTGTAACTGATGTGTTTATCCGTGATTCAATAGTTCCATGTGTAACTGATATGTTTATCCGTGATTCAATAGTTCCATGTGTAACTGATGTGTTTATCCGTGATTCAATAGTTCCATGTGTAACTGATATGTTTATCCGTGATTCAATAGTTCCATGTGTAACTGATGTGTTTATCCGTGATTCAATAGTTCCATGTGTAACTGATGTGTTTATCCGTGATTCAATAGTTCCATGTGTAACTGATATGTTTATCCGTGATTCAATAGTTCCATGTGTAACTGATATGTTTATCCGTGATTCAATAGTTCCATGTGTAACTGATGTGTTTATCCGTGTGAGGTGAGGCTTTCAAGGTAATGATGATATTGGTTGCCATGTGTTTTCAGATGGTCCCAAGATTATCCATGAAAGTTCGTCTGCAGATCACGTGACGTTCCCAGAAGAAAGCTCGCCGGAACTGCTATGCAAGTTCTCTGGTGTTCCTATACCTACAGTGCGCTGGTTCCGGGTGTTGACGGACGTCGTAGGTATGGCGAGACTTGAGATGACATTTAAACAGTACTACATTAAAACGTCATAACGTGCTTGGTGTGGCCGTATACATATAAAATATCGCATTTTACGTTCGATATTTTAAAAATTGAATCTCTTTCCTAACAAATATATAACTGTATGCACTTTTTTGTTTTGATATTGTGACTTGGCACTCAAGTACAAACTATTCCCCCCCCCCCCTCTCCCAAATTTGTCTTTAATTCCCGCTTGAAAATTTGACATATATTTATAATTTCTTTTAAAGTGTGTGACAAATACAATTGTGCATGCCATTCTGGCTGTGTACAAAAGATGCATTCAGCAAGGACAATAGTGTAGGGAAGAACATGCTATAGCAAGTAAGTCTGGGTGTGTTTCCTCTTTGTCTCGGCAGACACGGGGATAACTGGAGAGAAACTTCGTTTCCCGGATGTGACACGTTACGCGTCTGGAAGTTACACTTGCGTGGGCACGAACAAAGTTAGCAGCTTCAACTACACGATTGACCTGAAGGTGACATGTGAGTTACGCGTGATATGTTTAACTTTAAAACTGCGTTCCATTACTGTGAAAAACAAAATATTACTAACACGAGCATCGTTGCAAAACAGTAAATTAGTTCACATCTTAAATCTTCAGCGCTACAACTTTTGATGTCATTATACTCAACTATGGAGACAGTCTTTGAAGAAATCACCCCAAAACGGGGTGCATCGCTTTGAACAGCCATATCTTCATCAACTGTGCAGCGATTTTCACGATCTCGGTCTAATTTAACGCAGAACTGAATTTCCTTTCTGGAAATTTATATATCTTGCAATATTTTTACAAATGCTTGGTCAACTTGTAAGAAATAACACGATACACAACTCGCATGACCCAGTTTACAATGAATATTCTGCGTTGAATAAGACCGAGATCGTGAAAATCGCTGCACAATTGATAAAGATATGGCTGTTCAAAGCGATGCACCCCGTTTTGGGGTGATTTTGAGTTGCATACCTTGTTATATATATATATATATATATATATATATATATATATATATATATATATATATATATATATATATATATATATATATATATATATATATTTGATAGTGAATTTTTTTTCAGAAAAGTTGTTTTTTCGTTATAATGTGATTATTTATCATTCAAAATGATGTTTTTACTAATTGATATCATAGCCACACGCTAACCACCTGTGATCTGGGACGAAGCTTTACGCACATGCATTAAGGCCCCTTTTCACAGCAGTTCAATTAGGTTTTGCTATGTCTTCCAGTCCCCGTTGAAGTAGATGTGATGAAGGAAGAAATATCTGCCAGAAAGGGGGAAGTTGTCTCCCTTGTTTGTGTGGTGCAGGGACAGCCGATACCGAAAGCTTACTGGACAAATCCAAATGGCGAAAAGATAATCAATAATTGGCAATTCGAGGTAATATTTATTGACAGAAATAAAGAAACATCGTCGTTGGTGGGTTATTGTTATACCAACATCATATATTACTAGAAATTAATAATATCATCGTGCGGTTTGAAATATTAAATAGTTGGCCGGTAATTGACATGACGCCTTATCAGTGATCGCTCCGCCCACTTAATCACGTGGCTCAGCGGGAAGAAAACCTAGACAAGCTAACACCAAAATGGCTTCTTTGCCTATAGACTGCATATAGATTTACGCGATATTCCGGATGATTTTATCGACTTGTTTAACACCATATTACACTTGTAAAGGGGTTGATGCCATTTAGTTATTCTGCAAATGAAAAAAAAATATGATTAAAGAGAACATCGGCTATTTATAACGGCACACTAAACACACTCTCAAACGCTTGCGCGCTTACCGAAATTGAACCCGTTATTACGTGTCATGGTGGTATAAAAAATTTGCAATAAATTAACACTTCACCGGTATTTACACGTGTTATTAACAAAATTATTACCGAAACATTCCCCCCTTCCCGTGTATTTGAAACGAAATAGCGCTTTATAACTGGGAATTCGGTGAAGTTTTACGCGCTTTCTGACGCCGGGTTGGTACCTCAATCCCACATGTTATTGCGTATAAAAGTGATATTAATACTATTAAACATTGCTTATGGGACATTTATCAATCACTATAATTGAAAGTGAAGACAGCACAATAAGTTTGGTCATTGTCATATATAAAGTAGCGCTGTATGAAGGGGTATTCAGTAAAGCTACCTGTATCAGACGATGGCGCAGGTACCGACTTCTCCAAAGTTAGTTATATCAGTAATAATAAATCTTATTATGTGGCATTTATCGATTCGATTCTAGTAAAATAGAAACATATTATCGTTTTCACTTGTTTCTGACACACACAAAACTCAATTTATAACAGGGATTTCGTTAAGTTACGCAAAGTTGGTACCAATCTTCTCTATTATTCTACAAGCACACGTGATATAATTTATACTTAATAATGCGTAGTTATTTCTCACATAACAATTCCAGTTTTTTAAATAAATAAATGCTCCATAAGGGTGATCTCGGTAATTCTACACATTGAAGCTTCCACTTGCTCTTGTCAAGACCGCATTTCCGCGTTTGAAATGGTATATATATAATTAATCTAAATTATGGATACCGAATGTCAGAGTACATAAAACCTATTTACACCGTTTTTGCCTTATTTCATTTCCGCTTTTTTTTCGGACAAATCAAACGAAACTCGTTGAAAAAAATGAGAACTCGGCATTCGATCTCAAAGGTGGTTTAAAAGCGTTCATTGGTGACATCACATGTCTGCACATGTGTAGATACCGTTTTTAATATAATATATCACGAGTCACCTTCTAATAACATGTATAATAGCAATAAAGTGCATTACTATCAGAGTAATAAAACACAGCACAAATTAGGCTTCATGCTGGGTTTTATTTCTCTTTAAGTAATGCAGATGAACCTCGCTTCTGTATATTAATGACCTAGTAACTGATAAAACTATTTTTTTTAAACGTGAAATATTATGTGATAATCAGTTCGATAACATAAACTATTAAAATCTGCTAGTATATCCGATAAAAATATATTATAATTGTCTTTGACAGTGTTGACATTCAGTTGTTTGTGGTTGACATTCAGTTGTTTGTGGTGACGACCGCATGCATTTATACATCTCTTACACTTCTCAAGATCTCTTTTCGGCTTTGGAAACGATATGAATTAAATGTCACCAACTAATCTTTCAGGATATCGATTGTCCGAGTTACATAGTCCCCAACGACACCTTTTAACCATTTTTACTCGTATTTTAAAGAGGAAAACAAAAGAAACTCGTTGGAATAAAAGTGAACCTAAACATGTAGCTTGTCTAGAAAATGGCGGACAGGTCGTTGCTAACGAGTGCGCCCGATTAATCGATCGCTGATGGGTGGATCAATTCTAGTGGGCGGAGCGATCATAGATAAGGCGTCATGTCAATTGATGTAACAACATCCTTTATAAGTTGTACCGTAAGGAATAGATCATAAATAATGTTATAATCTTAAATTCCTCACATTTGTTTCAAATGAATATATTCAATAAACAATTGTATATTCATCTATGTCATGTGTACGTGTAATTTATAATAATAAAAAATATGTTTACAATACCGTAAAAACGCCATGACGAAAACAATCGTATGCATTTCCTTATGTACTAGGTGGTCGAGGAAGGTGACGGCGATAATCCGGTGAGGTTTGTAACGGCCACGTCCAAACCTGGCGCCCTTGGATTCCACGACTTTGGGGACTATACCTGTGTAGGAGATGGCGACAGCAACACAGCTACGAAAGTGACACAGCTGAAGCTATCAAGTGGTGAGCGGTGCATGTATATAAAGTATTATATTCTTTAACCCTTTGCATGCTGGGAAATTTGTCATCTGCTAAAATGTTGTCTGCTGAATTTCTAAAATTAGCATTTTCTTTTTTTTTTCCAAAGCATACTGTCAGAATAGCAAACAGTTTGGATCCTGATGAGACGCCACGTTCTGTGGTGTCTCATCTGGATCCAAACTGTTTGCAAAGGCCTTTAAAACTAGGTTCCAGCACTGAAAGAGTTAAGCGGGTTGTAATTCTTAATTGATTACACGTCTATTATTATAAAGCCTGCCGTACGTTATTTTATAGAGTCAAATATGTGAATGTCAGATTCATAAACTCGTGGTGTTAAATGTGTGTTCTTGTTTGACAGCAATATTCGTGTAAATACCATTAAATATATTTCTTACGAATATAAAGACGCAAACAATGTTTACAGAATGTCATTTAGTCGCACTGGGAAACGGGGCTAAATGCACGTGCGTGAAGTGTCGTTCCAGATTAGCCCGTGTAGTCCGCACAGGCTAATCAGGAACGACACTTTTCGCCTTTATTGGATTTTTGTCATGAAAAGTCTTCCCTTAAACGAAAACAACCATTAAATCGGAAAGCGTGCTACCGTGTAAGCCTGTTAGGAGTGCACAGGCGTATATGGGACGAAACTTTACGCACATGCATTACACCCCTTTTTCACAGAGCGAGGCTCAATTATACAGTATTTGTTACACTTACATTGCAGATCCGGCGAGTGGTGTGATCTTCTACAACTAAGCGAGGAATTCTTTACTGACCTTCATGGTTCCATCGCAAGACAGTGGTCATCTACATTTCAGACATGAACACGGTGCGAACAAATGAAGACCATTGGAAACCTTGTGCAGCAATATACATGATAGTTAACAAATGAATTAACATCATAGTGGACTTTGTGTTTTGAATTAAAAAAAATGCTTTACTATGCGATAGTTTAAAATAGATTAAATAATATAATATTATATTATTTCGATTAGTGTGTTACAATCAAGGAATTGTTTAAAATAAAGTGGGGAAGCTTATATGTGTCAATGATGACTTTTTTTGCATCATTGTGTATTCGGACACATGTTATTAGAATAAAAGATTTTCATATTCTCTATTTGTTTGCTAGTAAATATAATTTGCTTAAAATATTATAAACTAATAACAATAGAAAGAAAAATGTTGAATACAAAACATTGCCTTATCCGGAATTCGAACTCAATATCATTGTATTCAAAAGCTTCTGCGCTACTACCTCTGTGCCACGCATTCTGTATTGTAGATATGAGCTGTGCTCTGTGAAAAGGGGGTTTAATTTGCGTACAGTGTCGTCCTAGATTAACCTGTGCAGTCCGCACAGGCTAATCAGGGACGACATTTTCCGCTTGTATGGTATATTTAATGTACAGAAAGTCTTTTCTTAGCAAAAATCCAGTTTAGGAGGAAAGTGTCGTCCCTGAATAGCCTCTGCGGACTGCACAGGCTAATCTGGGACGCCACTGTACGCACATGTCAGTTGTCAAAAAAGTTGCAACAGATTCAAAGGAATGTATACAGTGTGTTTTAACAAGCGAAATAACACTCCTGACTAAGAAACATATCAAAATTGTTGGCTTATTAATCGCTAATAATATTTCCTAATAGGTGACATAATGAAGCGTTTTTAATTTTCAATTTTTATTATATACCTGCTTTATGTTTCCAAAACATACAAGTTGTATCAATCGGTAGAAAACAACTGCACAAAAATAATTCCCGTATTATTCTACTCGCTAGTTTTCCACTTCCGTATTACCATACAAGCCGGACTACTTTTAATGACGTCACTTTGAATGCAAAAAATTATAAGAGCATTCTTGGTAAATTATGAATGATAAAACTCTTTTTTTAACTTAAATGATTGAAAGTTGTACATAATAAAAGAAATATTACGAAAGTCAATTGTTACAAGTGTTTGTATCAGTCTCGTGGCTTGCGCTATTTCGTATCACACTCGAGCCTCCGCCTCTCGTGAGATACGTCATCACTCAAGCCACTCGACTGATACAAACACATGGAACAATTGACTAGCGTAATATCCCGTATGTATCGTTTTCCTCAGTGATATGGAGAATACGTATATAACATTAAACATGCGTGCATTAAACAAATCGTTTATAATTAAATATCGTCATCACTCTGTGAAAAGGTAGTTAAATGCATGTGCGACAAGCCTCGCCTTTCGATATCAGCCTCGTCTGATATCACATCATATAAAGTCACCAACCATATGTTCCTTTATATCACGCCATCTACAAAATATTCTTCTTTCATTGGCTGTTTGACGTCACATGCTCACCCCATATATTCTATATGGTGTCAGTAGACTATATGGGGCAGTAGAAACTATATAGGGCAGTAGAAACTATATGGGGCAGAAGAAGCATTGAAATTTGTTAATTTGATGAGATGAGATGGAAAGTAGTTGGCGTGATATAATCGTTACAGGGTTAGTTACTGACCCCGTGACTAATAATATATATCTATAATACCCGATACAATCAGTCCATTCATGTTCATGAAATTTACGCCAGTGATCCAAGTAGTTTGTCAATGATTAAATACATATAACATCGGCTGTTATGTATACTTACTTGTGGCGTCAGTATTTTAATATGGAATGTTTTCAATGCATTCAATCGCCAAAACAAATCGTAATAACCGTTATAAATCGTAACTCAATCCTTAAAATGGTAGTATTGGCACGTTCGGGATTACATCGGTAGATGGTATCCAAAGTTAGACTGTACTCAAAGGATCAATATAAAGAGATATCTTTATCAGACTCCAAATTATTATATCATTAATTATTGAATCTTTTTTTGCAGATTTGAATTTATATGAGTATGTGCACGGATATATTGAAAGTAGTCCAAAATGTCACGTGGTATATTAGAGATCGATGTACGCATGTAAATCGTAAGCTGCTGTAGAACTTCTATCTTCCATCATGCGTCATGCGTAGCAAAATTGTAATTGTTCATATTAGACAAATAATGTATTCGTTTCGACAGGTTACAAAACAGTATATTTCATAGTGAACTTTTATCGACATGCTTGGTATCAGGTTGCAATCACAACACAGAGTACACTTGTTTGTAAAATAATATTTTATTACTCACCAATCTTAAAAATACGTATCTAAAATGCTTGCAACAACATAGAATGTATAAACCATTAACTATTCACTATCTTCAATAAATAACACACATTCCGCCCTGATGCAACACTGAGGATGTTATCTAGTGATAGTCGAGATGACGATGTCTATTCCGAGACAAGTACTTTTCGCTGTTTAACCCTTTGCATGCTGGGAAATTTGTCGTCTGCTAAAATGTCGTCTGCTGAATTTGTAAAATAAGCATTTTCTTCATTTTTTTTTCAAAGAATACTATCAGAATAGCAAACAGTTTGGATCCAGATGAGACGCCACGTTCTGTGGCGTCTCATCTGGATACAAACTGTTTGCAAAGGCCTTTAAAATTCGGTTCCCGCACTGAAAGGGTTAACTTTCAAATGTCGCTCACTTTCCAGCCATATCAGTAAAACAGGGATTAGCGTTTATTTTGAATCCATATTCGCTTTATTCGACTGAACTCTCTAAGAATTTTTAGCGGGAGTTGTAATTGTATGATCCCTCTAAGAAAATTTGTATCGAGTAAAGTCGAGTTATAGAGCGATTATTTATACGAAATAAACGCTTATAACAATCTTGCTGATATAGCTGGAAAGTGAGCTGCATTAAAAAAAGTAATGAATGGTATAATACGACGAAAAATACCCGTCTCGGCACGGACGTCGCCATCTTAACTATAACGTTATTACCCCTCCAAACACTTTACTAACAATCTTAACACGTTTTTGTTCCAAACATCACGTCACTTACAAAACCACAATTTCTACAGCAAGCGTGGTCATGTAATACAAATACTGCAAACAGAACAGCACAAAACAACACTTCTTATAAGCAAGTTACCATTAAATCAACATAAATGATCACATTTAATTAAGTAAGTTACTATTACGACCATAAGTACGCTAACATCAATTTACCACACATTTATGCTGTGACCACGTATGGCTTCGTACACAGTCAAATCAACATTTCCTCATATTAGAGCTTTATGCTAAGGTGGGCTATAGCTCATTATTTTATCTCACACAATGATCTTAAATCTTGATTTACTCGGACGTTATGTGCCTGTTATTGGACTTTATGGGTATGTTTGATTGGTTTACACATTTGAAAAGCTATGGATTTAAATTTGGAAGGACCGATCCATCAACGGTTCTTGGCAGGCCTACATGTCCGTACCGTGGATATAAAACCCATAACATTGACGTAATACTTAAGAACTCTACAAGCATACATTTCACGCTTGAATTTGTGTTAATTAAGTTTGGTCAAACCGTGTGGGGCTGCCAAGCTGATCACTATTATGTCATAGGGTCTACTGACTTCTTCGAAAGGGACATAATATTTAACCATCAAGCAAAATTTATTTTGCCAACAAACTCTTTTCAGTTCGTTATTAATAAATAAAGTCTCTTAATTAATAAACTAAGTAAGGTCATTTTTGAATTCACATTAAATTCTGTTTTAATATTGTTACCATACTATATAATGTCAATAGTCTGTTGTTGTCTTTTCAATAAAGAAACGTATCTAATGACATCATATGTGATCAAATAATGATAAAACATAACATTTCTAAAACAAACATTGATGACCTGATCTAAGGTTAAAACTTTGATTAAACCACATCTGAACACATTAAGGTCGCTAGAATCATGTACTTGATATTGTCAGAAATGGTAAACAGCTTTAAATTCAAATGCAATAAAACACTAATTTATTTAATTTTATTTCGGAAAATTAAATGATGGCCGTGTTTTGTTAAGTTTAGGAAATTTGAAAAACAAAAAAAATGTTTCTGGCACACATAATGAAAGAGAGCCGTACTCTGTGCTAATGGGGTCAACCCTTTCCCACTTAGATGCAAAGTGAAAATCGCTTTGTGCAAACAGCATAAAACCAGAACAGCCTGTGAGTAACTCGCTGTCTGTTCAGGTTTTATGCTATTTGCTGCTCATCAGTATCTAAGGGTTGGAAATGAAGCCTTGTAAATGTGAATATAGTAAAAAAGGTCTTTAATTAAATTTTACTTTCTTAGGGACCACAAATGCATGAAAATACGCATCTACGTGGTAAAGAGTTAAATGCATGTGCGTTAAGTGTTGTCCCAGATAAGCCTCTTGAGTCTGTACAGGCTAATAAGGGACGACACATTCCGCCTAAACTGCAATTTTGCTAAAAAGAGAATTTCTTTAAAATAAAAATATTATTAAAGCAGAAAGTGTCATCCCTGATTAGCCTGTGCAGACTGCACAGGCTAATCTGGGAGGAGACTTTACGCACATGCATTAAACTCCCTTTTTAGAGAGCACGGCCCAAGTTACTTCGTTTTAACTATTCATTGAAGGAATCCATGGGTCACAGGTTCACAGAGACAGTTTTGTTGAATGCAAGCCATAACGTAATGTTACTAAACATGAGATGAATTACATATAAATGTATATACATATATAACACTTTTTAAAAATATCAAAGAAAATAAATAATGAATATGAAAAAACACAATTTGTAAATTTCAAAGCAAGAATACATACCGACCATGTCACAGCATAATTTATACTATTAACAAACCATTATAAAAGTTGAGCCAGATATACAAAATCTCATAAGGAATGTGATTTAAGATAAAATATTCTGTATGCTACTCAAATGACAAAAACTTAATAAAACAAGAGCTGTCTGTAGACAAGGGGTCAACTATTTTCTTTGATATATTACTGTGTATTTTCTACCAGTCATCTTATAAAGACCACTAAGACAAGCTTGTAGCTAAATATGTGTATTATCTGGTAATTCTATTTGATATGTAAACTTCAAGCTGAATATTTACAAATTATAACAAGAAATGTGCCGTGCTAACATATTAGATGTTGAACTATCTAACAATTTGTTTCGTTGAATTTATATTAGTCTTGAAAGCAAGGTCTGCATATAACTCTTTCAGTGCAGGAACCGAATTTTGAAGGCCTGAGCAAACAGTTTGGATCCAGATGAGAGCCACAGAACGTGGCGTCTCATCAGGATCCAAACTGTTTGCTATTCTGATAGTATTCTTTGAAAAAAAATCGAAGAAAATGCTCATTTTAGAAATTTAGCATACAACAAATTTCCCAGCATGCAAAGGGTTAAGGTACGCTTGCGGTCTCAAAGGCTAATCAGAGCAAAGTTCCAATTGATGCAGAAAATGTTAATCCAGATAAGCCTGTGTACACTGCACAGGCTAATCTATGATTAAAATTTACGCACATGAATTAAGTCCAGATATTCCATAGCCTGCCTCATTCATATTTTAAGACTTATAAATACAAAATTACTCTTAAAATCTCACTATTGATTAAAAAAATCATGCCTAAACAAATGTTGCCTTAGTAACAAAATAAATAGAGGATATTTGTTGGATTCGGTGGATTATCGATTTTAATTCACGAGTTAACATAGAAAATAATATGCGCCACGAGTGAAAATATATTTTTTCTAAGATCACGAGTGACTATGCCTTTTTTTCAGTTTATTAACATCATTGTTTAAGAGTTTAACTAAAGCATTTTGCTGGGATAATGACGTCATTTCGTAAACAAGAGCTGTCAGAGGACAGCGCGCTCGACTATTTGATAGCTTGACAGTATAACAGAGGGGGTTCTTGGGGGGGGGGGGGGGGGGGGGAGCGTGGGGAATGGTTTGGGTGGAGTGCATTGTGGTATGTCAGGTAAGTGTTGTTTTGTCAAACTTTAACATAGATTTATCAATAATATGCAAAATTCTAGGTATAAAAGGGGCCTTAATTCTGTCAAAATGCTTGATACAGTTGTCTGCTCTTGTTTATAGGTTGGGGTCATGTTGGTAAACAAGTATGCAAAATATGAAAGCAATATGTCAAGGGACACAGGAAATATTTGGGGTAGTACGCAAACTTTAACATATATTTATTAATAATATGCATATTCTAAGTATAAAAGGGGTAATAATTCTGTCAAAATGCTTGATACAGTTGTCTGCTCTTGTTTATAGGTTGGGGTCATGATGGTAAACAAGTATGCAAAATATGAAAGCAATATGTCAAGGGACACATGAAATATTTGGGGTAGTACGCAAAATTTAACATAGATTTATCAATAATATGCATATTATAAGTATAAAAGGGGCCATAATTCTGTCAAAAAACTTGATACAGTTTTCTGCTCTTGTTTATAGGTTGGGGTCATGTTGGTAAACAAGCATGCAAAATATGAAAGCAATATGTCAAGGGACACAGGAAATATTTGGGGTAGTACACAAACTTTAACATTTGCATGCAAACGGACACGGCAATGCCGACGCAGGGGTGAGTAGGATAGCTCCACTATATATATTTCATATATAAAAGTCGAGCTAAAAATAATTTTCATTGTTGATTTTCACTGTTTGAAACAGTGAAATTATCAGTTATAATTCACTGATATTTCTCTATAAACCACTGAAAAGCATAAAATAAAACACATACAAAGTCATAACAATTATTAAAGTAACTACTAAACAACATTTATTCAAATGGTCTCTTTTCACCTGCACAGATTTCTTGCAAACAGACCCGTAACAAAACTCAGGTGGGCTAAATAATATTTCCAGAATTTCTCTCAACCATGTTACTTAACCCTTTCCCACTCAGAAGCAACGTGAAAATGGCAAACAGATTAAAACCAATACTGCCTGCAAGTAACTCGCAGTCTGTTCAACTTTTATGCTGTTTGCTGCACATCAGTACCAAGGGTTGAAAATGGAGCCTTTAAAACTTGACTTTAGTAATAAAGTTCTTCAATATAATTTGATTTTCTAATGCATCTCGGGTTGTTTCTATGAGGTAAAGGGTTTAAACAAACACATGTTTTATGGCCAACTATGGGTGTGTAATCCAATAGGATTTTACTCTGATGACATATCACATACATAGGTGCTATCCTTTTACTTGCATACTTAACAATAGTTGCTGTACTGCTCTATGCATAGTTAACAATTATTTTAAGTGCTCATGGTTGATGTGAATCATTCTTTATTCAGAGATTTAGGATGCACTGCAGGGTAGCTTTAAAAAACAAACAAGACCCTTTGCCAATCTGCAGTGAATGGGGATAGCACTTTTTGGCATTCAAAGAAGTTACAAAAACCTATTTACTTATTATTAGGCCATTATCTAATCTATGTAAATAAAAAAACAACATTAAATCGATCCTCCTTTGAAAGTTTATGCTAGCTAACACAGTTCAATAATCTAGCTAAGTTTACAGCATTATTTTTTACATATATATCTTGCATGAGTTGTCGTTTTGTATTGACTTTATTAAAAGAGTCATCTAAATAAGCCGAGTTTTTATCTTTATTTAGATGACGAGTTTAATAAATTCAATACAAAATGACAACAATCTAAGATTCTATTTATAACATGACCAACACATTTTCTTTTTATTTAATGCTGAGCTCTTTTCACCGTTTATTAACATTGTAAATGACGTCATTTCACAGTTATATAACTAGTGTAATAACACCCGTGTAATAAACAAAATTGAGCAGTACGTTATTTCACTCCTGGAGTGTAGGTCATGTTAGAAGATGATTTTAAATGTTTTAAAAAGACGATTATGCATTTTTAGTGTATTGATCAACATGTTTTACAATTGATCTTAAGATGTTAAAATTTTAAGTGTATTTATCCACCTGTATAAAGACTGATCTTAAGATGTATTTTAAGAGTATTGATCCACCTGTCTTAAGACTTATCTTAAGATGTATTTTATGTGTATTGATCCACCTGTCTCAAGACTTATCTTAAGATGCATTTTAAGTGAATTGATCCACCTGTTTTACGACTAATCTTAAGATGTATTTTAAGTGTATTGATCCACCTGTCTTAAGACTTATCTTAAGATGTATTTTATGTGTATTGATCCACTTGTCTCAAGACTTATCTTAAGATGCATTTTAAGTGAATTGATCCACCTGTTTTACGACTAATCTTAAGATGCATTTTAAGTGAATTGATCCACCTGTTTTAAGACTTATCTTAAGATGCATTTTAAGAGTATTGATCCACCTGTCTTAAGACTTATCTTAAGATGTATTTTATGTGTATTGATCCACTTGTCTCAAGACTGATCTTAAGATGCATTTTAAGTGTATTGATCCACCTGTCTCAAGACTTATCTTAAGATGCATTTTAAGTGAATTGATCCACCTGTCTCAAGACTTATCTTAAGATGCATTTTAAGTGAATTGATCCACCTGTTTTACGACTGATCTTAAGATGCATTTAAAGTGTATTGATCCACCTGTCTCAAGACTGATCTTAAGATGCATTTTAAGTGAATTGATCCACCTGTTTTACGAGTGATCTTAAGATGCATTTTAAGTGTATTGATCCACCTGTCTCAAGACTGATCTTAAGATGCATTTTAAGTGTATTGATCCACCTGTCTAAAGACTGATCTTAAGATAACTCATCAGAACCAGCAGCCCTTGCATTCTCTTCACAACATTAAGTGCCATTAGCCCCAGGCGCTGTCTGTGGTATTCAGAGCACCACTAGCAGTATGATCACAATGAGCAATATCACCAGCAACACTCCTATGGCACAGCACTGACGCTTGTCTGCAACAGGGAGACAGTTGTAATAAATACATGACATTGTTATGGGAAATCCAATGATTCCCAATAGCAGGTACAATGTTGCTGCTTTTTTTCTAACTCTTATATTCTGTAAACCTTTATCTTCTTATTATTCTTTATTGTTGAGTCTAACATGACATTGGAAACCTAAAAATTGCGCCATTCTTCATTTAGTAAAGATTGCCTATTGCATATGACCAACCCACCATTAATTCATCTGTTCAAATATTCAAGTACATTTTCTATGTCCTATGTCTATTCTTTATACATAAGTCTAAACAATATTTTGTGAATACAGCCCCATGTCTCAGTGCCTACCTGAGGACATGTGCAGCACCTTTGCCATCTTCTTCATGACGTTGTCCATCCTGGACTCTGTCACCTCCATCTCATGGCCAAAGTCATCCAACATCCTGTGACAGACACGTGAATGGTACACACATGTGAAAGGTAAGGGCACGGGTTTATAGTCTGATATTGATACTAGGCTAATCTTTAGCTGACATTTACATTTACCCCCCCCCCCCCCCCTCTGATCACTATGATATAAGTCGTCTGTTTACATTTGGCGCAGTATGCAGCCACTGCACATTGGGTTATTACCCTCGCAGGTACCCAGCAGTATGCAGCCACTGCACATTGGGTTATTACCCTCGCAGGGACCCATTTATAATCCTGGGTGGAGAGGAACAAGAGTGGGATTTTTATTTTGTATTTTTTTCAGAAAATTTCCGTGGTCTGAGCGGGATACAAACCTGGGACCTGGCTACCATTACATAGACCAGCATCCTTACACTAGATCAATGTCCTTCTTTTGTACAAGTACATGTACTTATGTACTGAGGTATAGACTGGCTATCTGATAAGTTAAAGTGATATATTGGGCATTTTTCACTGTTAAATTGAGCTGAAAAGGATTGACAGGTCAAAAGAGTTAGTTAAAATGTGGTTACTGACCAATTATATGCAACTCATCTTGCTACCAGTTGTTTATAAAAATATATTTTATATTCGGTATTCTTACGTGACTCACCCAGTCCTCTAACCCGAAATGATCCGTAAAACAAAAGTGTGTCTTTGTGTCGTATGTATGAATCTGCACTAAAACTAAATTTAGGCTCACATTGTACATGCATGATCAGTTGTCAAAAGAAAGTACGGTTGATATTCAAATGCATTATTTTCCTCTTTCTGTGATATTGCTTTAGTATGTTGATGCTGCATTAACAAATATAAGTGTATTTGAAGTGAAAACACGAAAAATAAACAACAATTGCGATAGACACCTATAAACTGTTAGATGCCCATAATATCACTTTAATGTAATTTTAAAAGACAGGTTACCATACAAAAGAATTATTCCATAATACAGGGGTTAAAAGCCAACATATATTCACATTTCTTATTGGTCTCAAAATGTTCAGACAGAAGTTGCCATGGACACCATCAGTAAAATCCATCTACATTGATTTGTAACAAATCGTAAATAACTAGCATTTCTTTTATAAAAGGTTACATTGTCAATACTTGGTCTACCGGTAATAATAATGATGATTAAGAAACAACAATGAAAAGAAATGAAATGTAGAACTACACATGATAAGTAACACTGTTGTAATTGGTTCTTCATCATTCCCACCATTTCTTATATGCAATTACATGTTCCATCATTTGACACCATGCGATAAGATATAAATATTACATACCAAAGAGGTTGATAAAAAGATTTGTGAGCCAATAGTCTTTTTACCTGTTTTGCTCCTCCAGTTCGTTGCCTATTTGATGACTCATGTTTTTGAGTGCTCCTACGCTGGAACCAATCAAGTCCAACTGTTCGTCCTGATCCTTGATAATCAGCTGCAGAAAGACAGGGGAAAGTGAGTCACAATGTTAACTAGACAGGGGAAAGTGAGTCACAATGTTATCTAGACAGGGAAAAGTGAGTCACAATGTTACCTAGACAGGGGAAAGTGAGTCGCAATGTTAACTAGACAGGGGAAAGTGAGTCACAATGTTAACTAGACAGGGGAAAGTGAGTCACAATGTTAACTAGACAGGGGAAAGTGAGTCACAATGTTAACTAGACAGGGGAAAGTGGGTCACAATGTTAACTGAGTCCACACAGGCTGATCAGGGACAACATTTTCTGCTTTTATGTAATTGTTTGCTTAAAAGAAGTCTCTTTTTCAGAAAAACTCAGTTTAGGCGGAAAGTGTGGTCCGTGATTAGCCTGTGAAATCTGGAAAGACGCTTTATGCCCAGAAAATAAGCCATTTTCCCAGAACAAGGTTTGATTTATCTTGTTTGCATCTAGTAAACTTTTAAGACTTATCAATCAAGACTCATGACATAAAACAACATAATATTTACATGTGAGATAAACAGTCACATTAATAATTTTAAAATCTTCTTATGAAGTATAAACATTTATTTACAATTGATAGGATTACAGTACATAGAACAAATGCCAACACTGGGAAGATGTACCTGTTTTCTTGTGGTTTATTTAGTTGAATTTCCATGCTCAACAGCATCCTGAGCCTTTGTTACTAAAATCCCCGGAATATATGTATAACAAAGAATAGCAAATTTGAGTGAACGTTGGCTCAGACCAAGGTCCAACAGAATCTGTTGGGAATCATGCAACTGCTATACCTGTTGGTGTTGTGTTGTGTCGTCGATGAAACTCTGATGTGATCTTTCAGCCTCCATGTCCAGCCTTGAGTACTTGTCATACACCTTGCTGGGGCTTTTGGGGTTCAATAAGGACTGAAACCCACAACAGTTACTTGTCATATGCCTTGCTGGGGCTTTTGGCGTTCAATAAGGACTGAAACCCACAACAGTTACTTGTCATATACCTTGCTGGGGCTTTTGGGGTTCAATAAGGACTGAAACCCACAACAGTTACTTGTAATACGCCTTGCTGGGGCTTTTGGGGTTCAATAAGGACTGAAACCCACAACAGTTACTTGTCATACAACTTGCTGGGGCATTAAGGGTTCAATAAGGACTGAAACCCAAAACAGTTACTTGTCATACATCTTGCTGGGGCTTTAGGGTTCAATAAGGACTTAAACCACCAACAGTTACTTGTAATACGCCTTACTGGGGCTTTAGGGATTCAATAAGGACTGAAACCCACAACAGTTACTTGTCATAGAACTTGCTGGGGCTTTAAGGGTTCAATAAGGACTGAAACCCAAAACATTTACTTGTCATACGCCTTGCTGGGGCTTTTGGGATTCAATAAGGACTGAAACCAGAAACAGTTACTTGTAATACGCCTTACTGGGGCTTAAGGGATTCAATAAGGACCGAAACCCACAACAGTTACTTGTAATACGCCTTACTGGGGCTTTAGGGATTCATTAAGGACTGAAACCCACAACAGTTACTTGTAATACGCCTTGCTGGGGCTTTTGGGGTTCAATAAGGACTGAAACCCACAACAGTTACTTGTCATACAACTTGCTGGGGCTTTAAGGGTTCAATACGGACTGAAACCCACAACAGTTACTTGTCATAACCCTTGCTGGGGCTTTAAGGATTCAATAAGGACTGAAACCCACAACAGTTACTTATAATACGCCTTGCTGGGGCTTTTGGGATTCAATAAGGACTGAAACCCACAACAGTTACTTGAAATACACCTTGCTGGGGCTTTAGGGATTCAATAAGGACTGAAACCCACAACAGTTACTTGTCATACAACTTGCTGGGGCTTTAAGGGTTCAATAAGGACTGAAACCCACAACAGTTACTTGAAATACACCTTGCTGGGGCTTTTGGGGTTCAATAAGGACTGAAACCCACAACAGTTACTTGTGATACTCCTTGCCGGGGCTTTTAGGGTTCAATAAGGACTGAAACCCACAACAGTTACTTGTGATACGCCTTGCTGGGGCTTTTGGGATTCAATAAGGACTGAAACCCACAACAGTTGCATGTCATATGCATTGCTGGGGCTTTAAGGATTCAATAAGGACTGAAGCCCACAACAGTTGCTTGTCATACACCTTGCTGGGGCTTTAGGGTTCAATAAGGACTGAAACTCACAACAATTACTTGTCATACGCCTTGCTGGGGCTTTTGGGGTTCAATAAGGACTGAAACCCACAACAGTTTTCAATATGAACCTTGTTCTGGAAAAACTGGGTTTAATGCATGTGTCTAAGGTGTTGTCCCAAAGAAGCCTGCACAGTATGCACAGGCTAATCAGGGACAACACTTTCCGCTAAAACTTGTTTTTCGGTAATAAGGGACTTTCTTCAAACTAAAAATACCATAAAAGCGGAAAGTGTCGTCCCTGATTAGCCTGTGCGGACTGCACAGGCTAATCTGGGACGGCACTTTATGCACAAGCATTAAGCCCAGTTTTCTCAGAACAAGACACATACAATCTTGGAATGCGCGTGACAGGTCAACATCCACAAACCTGTTTTGACTACAACTAGTACTGCCATTATGATTGAGCCCCAAATTTGGGGATTTTAGAAAGAAAGCTGTTTTAAAGACAATATAATAATCTGAGAATTATACAAAACATTTAAGAAATATATCTTTTTCACAAGTGTTCATAAGGATTTACCTTCTTTAATGTAAAGAATTAATTTTTCTAAGGAAAGTATCCTGCTTTGTGTAGACTTCAAAGGCCATGATATTGTTGTTATAGCCTGATATGCAGTCCATCTTTTATGTGATTAACTATGGTGTCATTCCATGTTTACTTATAGTTTATGGTATGTTTTCTCTACCTGTCTGACATTTGTATCCTCAGTAGTTCGGATTTGCGGTGAGGTCATCTGAGATTTCATCTCCTAAAACAATTTTTTTTAATAAAATTCATTTTAATTACTAAATACTTACCTGTTATCTCATGCTTCTGCTTTCCAAGGGGAGTTAATTCCCCCTGGAAAGGAGAAGCATGAGATAACAGGTCAGTATTTATGACATTAAAAAATAGAGGCTTATTGGTGAAAAATTCAAAACTTTGAGTTAATTTTAAATGCTATATTAGTCACACATAAATTCATAAAATAAATGAAGAAAGACAGTTGATTACTTGAAACTGAAAAATTCAAGAAATTTTACCCTAACGGCAGATTTGGTGCGTTCTATAAAGTCTCTTCTCTCTTTCAACTCACTGACTTCTATTCTGAACTTCTTGGGGTTCTTTTCAACAATACTTACACAAATGTTAAGAATTGTAAATTGTACTGATGCATCACAGATGTGAAAACATATAATTATATTTTACTGTTCCACCTATTTTTTTTGCATAACACCTGCTATTATCAGTTTCTGCCAAAGTTTGTCAGCCTGCAGACCAGCCAGTAAAACTGCATGAATAATTTCTAAAATACTGGCGGCCGTTTCATAAACGATCGTACGACAATTTTAACTTACAAGAGAATTTTGTAATGTTAAGAAGTAGACAATCTAGCTTGCCATGCTGATATATATACGGCGCTTGAGATGCCAATGTAATCAATTAAGTACTGAAAAGTTATAATCATATGATATTGACTTCAGCAATACTGTATCTTCACTTAGGATTTGGAAAATTGCGGCATTAAGACTAACATTGGAAAATTAGTGTTGTTGTTGTTTGCTAAAAAATGCTCAAAATTGAGAATACAAGTGTTTTCAGTATTATATTTACTAAGATAGAACTTATATGGATGGGATTGAACAAAATATTGATATCTAAAAAAAATATAACCTGGAAACCTTTCATTGAGAACTTTTAGCTTCCATTTGGGAAAAATGTATACTTTTTCCATTGGGGATGGTGCCAATTACTGGACCCGATTTTGAATGAAAAAAAAACACACACTATTGTCAGTTACTGTAAGTTATGGTTTTGGGATTTTAACAGGAGACTGTAATATACATGTATATCTGAAAAAGGGATGCAAAGGGTTCCTGAAAATACCAGCATTCTCAGAAAGAATTAACACAATTCTTTCTCTTTCAATAAAAAACCCCTGTTAATTGAGATGATAATTAAAAGGGAATACCTTTATTTAATATTTGACATGAGCTGCCCAAATGGAACCTAATGTAAGTATTAGAAAAGGCAAGAAACAAATGTCACCAGCAATCTTTCGACTTAGGCCAAGGAAGTTAAGACTACCAATAAATAATTTATCTGGAATTTCTGTGGTCCCCTGTGGACCTGCATGACTTATTGTGAGCAGCTTTCTTTGAAAACTGGTATAAATGCATGTGTGTAAAGTGTGGTCCCAGCACAGGCTTATAAGTAACTTAGCGTTAATACTTCCACTTTTGAGCATTTCTTTGTTTATATGAAATTTGTTCCAAATTAAATTCTAGTTCGGACGAAAAGTGTCTTCTCTGAGTAGCCAGTTTGGAATGCACAGGCTAATCACAGTGGGTTTTTTCATCATTTTGGGTATGGATATGGGTCCTTGAGGACTGGAAAAATTCGCTGCGTTTTGACAAAAATTGAGAAATTAGTATTGTTGCTATTTTGCTAAAAATGCTTCAAAATTGAGGGGGGGGGTGCCTAAAAAATCGAGAATTTTAAGGTCCCATTTGGGAAATATATGTACTTTTTCCCATTGGGAATGGGGCCGAATAATGGACCCTATTTTGAACAAAAAACACACAATGATTCAGGTATGTCAATTTACCCATATGTATCAAGCCAAGTCTTCCCAGAAAGCAACTGATTTTAATTCAAAAAGGATATCGACAGTTTCCTCTAGGTCCTCCACATCCCAGTCAATACTGCGCAGGCTGTTTCTCAGCTCATTTGTGGTCCAGTTATACTCCTCTACAGACACCTGGCTGGGTTGGTCGGCCAACTGGCACCATCGTGTGTAAAGATTCTTGGACGTTTGCAAAGCCTTCTCAACCTCTCTGCAACACAACAGAGCTTTATGTGCCTCGCCAAGAATGTCATGTTATTGGAGAACACTATTCCAGCTTGAATTTGTCAAACGGGCACTTGATCACACATTATCATATCAACCCTGTGGCGTATAAACAAAATAGCATTGATTATATCAAAACTATATTTACTATAATATGTACATGTATTTTCATTAAACAAAGTAATTTTATTCTAAATAAAAATTGTTTCTCTCTGCAAATGTGAGAGTAATAATATAATGAGTTGTGTTCTGAGAAAACTGGGCATAATGCAGTCCGCCGCACAGGCTAATCAGGGACGACACTTCCCGCTTTAATGGTATTTTTAGTTTCAAGAAAGTCCATCCTTACCGAAAATCAAGTTTAGGCATAAAGTGTCGTCCCTGATTAGCCTGTGCAGACTGCACAAGCTAATCGGGGATGACACTTTACGCACAAGCATTTTGCCCAGTTTTCTCAGAACGCAACTAATATGGTATGATCAAAAAAGGGCACGAAGGGGCAGGGAGCTGTGAAGTCTTAGCTGCATGGAGCACTGAATTAGTTGTGTAGCTGCCAATTAAGTTCAGTAGGAAAAGCACTCACCATGACAGCAGAGGTCCCAGACTAGCCACAAAATTTCATTGCCTTGTTACATTAGTGATGCAAGCAGTTAGACCATATTTAATTTTTTTTAGAGCTTTGCTAATACATGTAGTAAATAAACTTACTGTAATCAGTATAGATGTGAATTAGAAAATAAACTGTCCATTATGTTGTTTTAACTTTGATTTTTATAAATGTGTCTTGTTCTGTGAAAATTGGGCAAAATGCATGTGCGTAAAGTGATATTCCCAGATTAGCCTGTGCAGTCCGCACAGGCTAATCAGGGATACCACTTTCCGCTTTAATGGTATTTTTCGTTTAAAGGAAGTCCCTTATTACCGAAAATATAGTTTAAGCGGAAAGTGTCGTCCCTGATTAGCCTGTGCGGACTGCACAGGCTAATCTGGGACGTCACTTTACACACATGCATTTTGCCCAATTTTCACAGAACAAAACACAAATGAACAACATTTTTAATTGATACTTTTCAGACACATTACATTAAGCAATACAGTACATTACATTAAGCAATACAGTACATGTTTTTTTAACCATTTATTAAATTTTAATTAATTGGGCACGGGCAGTTTGGATATGGAAAAAAATCTTATTGTTATACTTAAATTGCACACATTAGTTTTGAGGGGTTATTTACTTAAAAAAACTGTAGAACTTAGACTTAAAGTGTTGTCAACATTATATTCAGATGTAATTGCATAGCAACCCCGATAAAAGCCGATTCCTTATCAGTTCAATGGGAGAAAAGCGGGAAAAAACCAATACCACTCTTACTAAATGATCAATAAAACCATTATTTTATTATATAAATCAAAATAATAAAAAGTTATTAAAAGTAAAATGTTTTATCTTTCTATTCATATAAAATTCATTTTATTATTATTTCAGGATGATAAGTAAATATGTTGTTAATTGAACAAATTCAGGGCAGAAATGTCGCTATCGCGTAATGCCGACTTTCGGACTACTTGCATAAACATGCGTGTGTTTACAATTCAAATGCGGATATTCTACACATCATGAATATTTATGAGATTGACATCATCTTGTTCACGACTGAATGAACTTTACTACAATGCATTCAAAATTTACATAAGACCACCCTACGCCGAGAAAATAGTACCCGACTTTGACGATGAATAAAATTACTTCCGATGGACCGAACACAATTTTGAACACAGTTATAAAAACTAGAAAGTCTAACTTAAATTTGATACCAAATTTATTTTCCGCAAATGAGAATTAGGTACCCGCATCTTTAAACAAAGACGCGCATTTATACAATTCGACCTCGGTTGACCTCTGCAGAGGGAGGCGCCATTTTTGTTTTGCTTCGCTAATCGATATCGTTTGTGACGATCTGAATAATTAAACCATACTCGCTTAAACTCTACAGAAAACAAAAGAAAAGGTTTGTTATGATCATTTTCGATATTATTTGGTTTGAATTATGTTTAAATAATATTTTATAAATATTAAAACCAGCTTTTCGCATTGATGGCAATGTTCGCTTTTTTGACACGAAAAACACGCGTAATAATTAAGTTATGTCACTGAATATAACAGTCCCGTGAGATGCTTCCCTCAAATAAACGCATTGAAATGGTTGATAATAACAAATTGAATCGAAATAGATCATTAACTGCGTTTTTCTCTAAGTATTTACGTAAAGTAATGGATTGTTTGAATTGGGTACGAACTTAATTTTTTTTTTAAATCTTGTTCGTACCATTCTTCGAGATTTTGCAAAGATGTCAAATAATGAAGGATAATGACAAAAATGATGTTTTATATGTATTTTATTTGTAAAAATAGATATTTTGGTATGTTTTGTTATTTTTTTAGAGTGTCTGGCTGTGATAAAGGTGTAAAAGTATCCAGGTGCCTTCTGCAAGGATGTGGGACTCTGCTGCAACTCCATCATAAGACATAACCAAGCAATTTGAAAAATTCCAGTACATTGACAAATGAAATTGTCATTGAAATATTCAACCGATAAAAATGATGCAAATCAGAAGATATGGAAAGTTGTTTTCTTGACGACTTTCAGACTATAAATATTATAAAGAATGACTTGAAAGTTGCATTTCAAAATCTTACTTCAGCTAAAAGAAACCCAAATTCACCGATATTCCATACATTGTATTGGTCTTCTTCATTCAATTTAGACATACATTCCAAAACGAAGCAGATGACTGAACTAATACGAACATAACACTTCCATTTATTTAAAATATTTTAAAAACTACTTTCACTTTCTCACTATTGCACGGACTCTAGATTACACGTCAATATACACTCCGTGACTATTGTCAGAAAAAGTTGCATGCAAAATTTTAGCACAAAAATGGTGTGTGCACACTGCCTCAATTGATATACACATGCTCAGTGGGAATATTCAACAAATCTAGTATAAGGAACATACATGCCAAAATTCATTTCAACAAATGTGGAATATTTGTGTTTATGAAATTCTTAAGCACTTTTACTAAGTTTTAGGTGCCCATGTTGCTCAAAAGAATAGACATTTGTTAAATTGTAAATAAAAGTCATAAAAAAGTTGAATCAAATTTTGTTGGTCATATGTGTATTGCAATTGAGTACTCTGCCTTGGCAATGTGATGTCTCAATGCGAGATAACCATGTGGGTATACACTATTGCATGGAGCTATCGCAGGGGATTTTCAGCACTGTCTTCTTTCAATACCGCTGAAAGATGTAAACAAACTAAAACTAGAGCTTTGTCACAGATGTGACAAATACCCCCACATGTTGCATTGACACATAATATTTTGCATGTCGTCTTCACAAAAAACAGCGGACACCATGCTCAATTTTGTAAAACGCACTAAGTGACTGACCCCTTGACCTAGTTTTTGACCCAGAAAGGCCCATGTTCTAACTTGGCCTTATGATCATCTCCATAAAACTTCTGACCAAGTTTAGTGAAGATTGGATGTAAACTACCTGAATTAGAGAGCGGACACCATGCTGAATGTTAAAAAACACACTAAGTGACCCCGTGACCTAGTTTTAGGCCCGGAATGGCCCATGTTCAAACTTGTCCTAGAGATCATTTAGATAAAACTTGTGACCAAGTTTGGTGAGGATTGGATGAAAACTACATGAATTAGAAAGCGGACAACATGGTGAGGTTAAAAATGCACTAAGATACCCTGTGACCTAGTTTTTGACCCGGCATGACCCATATTCAAACTTGACCTAGACATCATCTAGATACAACTTCTGACTAAGTTTGGTGAAGATTGGATGAAAACTACTTGAATTAGAGAGTGGACAACATTGTGATGTTTAAAACGCCCTAAGTGACCCAGTGACCTTATTTTTGACCCAGCATGACCCACATTCAAACTTGCCCTAGACATTATCAAGATACTACTTCTGACCAATTTTGGTGAAGATTAGATAAAAACTACTTGAATTAGAGAGCGGACAACATGGTGAGGTTTAAAACACACTAAGTGTCCCCGTGACCAAGTTTTTGACCCGGCATGTTCGAACTTGACCTACACATCATCTAGTTACAACTTCTGACCAAGTGTGGTGAAGATCAGATTTAAACAACTTGAAATAGAGAGCGGACACCATGCTCAATGTGTAAAACGTACTACGTGACCCTGTGACCTAGTTTTTGACCCGGCAAGGCCCATGTTCGAAGTTGGCCTTAAGATCATCTAGATACAACTTCTGACCAAGTTTGGTGAAGATCGGATGAAAACTACTTGAATAAGAGAGCGGACAACATGCTGAATGTTTAAAACGCACTAAGTCATCCCGTGACCTAGTTTTTGACCCGACAAGGCCCATGTTCGAACTTGGCCTAGACATCATGTAGATACACCTTCTGACCAAGTTTGGTGAAGATCGGATGAAAACTACTTGAATTAGAGAGCAGACACTTAACACAGACCGACAGACAGACCGACCGACAAGTTCACTCCTATATACCCCCCTCAACTTCGTTTGTGGGGGTATAATAAAGATTATCTGCAAATAGCACGCGTCTACTGCCTCAGATGTAAGCATGTTTATTTTCTGGATTCTTCTAGCAACATTTATAGCAATAAAGTCTGAACTGTTCTGCAATAGTATATGCAAAAAGTAAAGGGGATCGCAAACTACACGTTCTAATCCAAATCGCTTACTTCTAGTTTAATGTGTTTTTGCGAACATTGAGAGTTAGCAAAGTTATGGTAAAAAATTGTCAAACAATTTAACAAAATTGTGACTTGTTGTTTGATTAGTGTTTTATTTACTGTTGTTGACCATGTTATTAGGCGTTTACTTATTACCTGTGTGATTTTAAATTTGGACAATTTTCAATGTAACACTTTCCAGTTTTGCATGGCTTTAAAATTATAATAGACGCGGGCATAGTAACAAGTAAAGGGAAGTCAATTTGTCAAAAATGAATTACTAGAGTTGCTACACCTTAAGGGTTTCGCGGGATGAAATGAGTGAAAACAAAAATTTTGGGTAAGAAAAACGTGGGTACGAAAATTTTGGGTACGAAAAAAATGTGGGTACGAAAATTTTGGGTACGAAAAAATTATGCCAAAAATAATTTGGGTACGAAAAAAATGAGCTTGGGATCTTGATCACCAAACTGGCATGCATTTTGAAAATGGTGAAATAGCCCAGGGTCTAACATTCAAGTCTTTTACAGACTCATCCGTTCTCTGATCCCTTTTATAGAATCGAAAGCGTTCCGGAACTAATGGTCTAGGGTTGAAGTATTTCTGCAACAGTTCCCATAGTAGTTTATAGGTTTTTGTACCTGTTTTTTCTGGGGAAGTCCAATCTCTCAAAATCTGGTAAGTTCTTCCACCGACTAATGACAGAAGAGCTAGCACACGCTTTTCGTTGGATATCTCATTAGCAGTAAAATATTCCTCCAACATTACACTGTAACAGTTCCACGACTCTGTACTGTCATCGAAAATATCAATTTTTGAATGTTGCCATTTTTAGTGAATGTTTCTACCAAGACACCAGTCAACGACAAACAAATCAAATCTTTATACTTGAAAATGCCAAGTTGACGTTCAAAACTGTGAGCCGACACTCGCCTATCACAAATCCTCGTCGCCAATGTTAATTTAAGGGTTCACAAGACGATTAAACTATTAATTTAAGGCTGGAATTGCCAAGACAAAAACGCAACACTTTATTTCCGGTGTGTAACCACCCAGTCTAACAAACACACTTATGCACTAGCACCGAATCCCCGATGCCGGACAAAACATCAAGCTAAGTAGTGTAAGAAATAAATGGGTTTGCAAACTTTCTCGCGTGGTAGGCCTATTGGTATATACAATTCAACTTGTTGGAAAAATTCAAGAACACAATTGACACTTACCTAGTTTTGTGTCACGCCTATTTGAACAACTGTACACTGCACAAAGCGCGGGCCTCTGTATTGATGATATTTAAACACAATAATTCTGTCGTTGATTATTTAAATAGTATATACCCTCGAACGAAGTTTGTAGAATAACTTGTTATCAACGAAATGATCGAAACATAAAATAATAGTAATCTAGCAAATGCCGCATGCAAACCATAACATTGTAACGTCACCAGAAGATGTGTTCATGTCACGAACAGCGCTACTTCCAGCCAAGCACGTTTTTATAGCGATTGAGCAATAAAAAACACCATGTTTTCGTGATTTAATCAAAAACTAGATTTTTCCCAGACATAACTATTACGCCAACAGGTAGATCGCATTCTGGTCCATACACATAAAATTCAGGCAACGTGTTGGTCCAGGTTTCTAGAGAATCAAATCGCAGCTATACCCTGGAGCTTAATGTATTTTAGTTGCCATTATCATTCGTCCAATTGAACGTCATCAAATGATGACTTCAATATAGCACTCATTCCATATTTTTATCATAATAAAATAACAACAAAAATTCCCAAGACAGGCTCTCTCCCCGATGCAAAAATTCCCAAAATTGACAATTTTGTCGATAAAAAATTCCCAATTTTGCCAGACTCCTTTTCCCAAAATAGGCAGAAAAAAACCTGTATCAGCTTTGCATGGTTAAACACGCTGCAAATTAACAATTTTGACAGGGAAATACAGGGAATTAAATCAATTGTTGAAGGAAAATTGTTTATTGTTGCATTGTTTGTATTTACTCAGAAAATCTTGTTTCATTAACTGCATGATATGTGACAATTTTATGTGGTGACCGGAAGATATTTACACACAACAAAAAATTGTACACCTCTATTTAATACTGCCTAAATAGGGAATTTTTGAGATTGTCTGCTCCAAATTTAACCAAACTACACTCAAATTGAAAAGGCTAGAAATAATCTGAATTTAAAGTTGTACAACACGTCAATTATAGTATAGTATTCAACAGATATACTGTAGTATTTGCATAGGCGCTCGATGTCAATGACAATGTTTTTTTATTTATTTGTTTTTTAGTTACCCGTTGTTTTTTATAATGCATACACATATTAAATTAATAAAAATCTTACGACAAAATGTCTTTAAAAAAAAAAAGATAGTTTGACTTGTACATAGATATTGACAAGGTAAATCACTCGCCATTTTCTAAAGCAACGGAAGTGCGTCATTATGCAAAATTAAAGCGCTGTCACCCCGCTCGCTTATTGAAATGCGCGCGCAGGCCGGGAACCTCGCTCTTTCTCTATCTACTTTCATTTTCAACAGAAACATCCACAGACGATGTGATAAATCCTTTGTAACTATTGTTTCACTCAATTAATGGGGCAATCAACAAAAGATATTGTAAATTGCAGGCACATGAATCATTCCTTACCAATTGTTTAACTTGATTTCGTCTGCCATGGTGATTTCCAGATATAAAATCAGCACTTCAAAAATCAAATCTGGCGCTTAGTGGCTGTTATTGTATATAATGAGCGAGGTTCCCGGCCTGCGCGCGCATTTCAATAAGCGAGCGGGGTGACAGCGATTAAATTATGCACAATGACACACATCCGTTGCTTTAGAAAATGGCGAGTGATTTACAGACTTCCCGAAACTCAACAGCCTCCTGTCAGACATTTGGTCTGACTGGTCAGAGTTTTCTGTCAGACCTTAGGTTATTCTGTCAGACCAAAGAAAATTAGTAAAATTAATAAAAAACTGAGACAAAAAAGTAACACGTTAGAAATACAGACACAGTGTTTTTATTATCATGTTATCATGTTAATCTAAATCATATTGTTTGGAGAAGCACATTATTCTTTCAATGTTAAATTCCTCAGCCTGAAAGTCGCTGCAATAATCACTGTCAGTGTCATATTTATTTAAAAGGTGTATGTCATCGTCCTCAGCTTCATCTTCATCATCCTCATCTATCATCAACCCAGGCTCTGGCTCGTTAGTGGTGGTATGTGCTGAGGAAAAAAAAGATAAAATGTACTACAAATTTGTTTAGGGATTATAAAATAAATTTGTCAATGCAAGACTGGTAAGTAATGATTATGAGTACATGTGAAATATTCAATAAAATCACTACAAACAGATATCCTACCTGTACTTGTTTCCTCATCCTCAACATGTTCCACTGTTTCATCACTTATCATGCTGACATTTTTGGACCTACAATAGTTCATTCTTCTCCCTCCACGAGGTTTGATAGAGGCAGTCTGGAGGTAGAAAATAAGAAACAAATTACCAACAGCAGTTCAATAAAGAGTCATTTGTCAGTTCAGATAAATAGTATATTGTTAGCAAAACAGTTTATTCAGTCCATGTAGGGAACTTACCAGCCACTGATCAATTGACTCCTCTGGGTCATAGCTACTTATGGTCGGTGTTACAAGCTTGATTTGCAGCAAATTGTCCAGTGTCCCTTGACCCAGCTTTACTCTTCTACTTGTCTTTACAAGCTTCATTTGAGAAAAGGACGTCTCACATGAAACACTTGTACGTGGGAGGCTTAATAAGATGTCTATGATGAGGAAAACATTCTTGCATTCCTCATCATATACATCTTCCCAAGTCAGTGGTTGGGTCCTCTGGTTGTCTGTAAACAGTCTGAAACATAGAAGATAGTTTGATCAGTAAAACTAATAATTAAAGTACTGTTTAAGCTAGTTCAAGTTGAAGCCAGTAAAAATAATTTAAGTACATGCATATATACCTTTTTGCTAACAATTTGACCCTCTGCCACTGTGACAAAACATCATGCTCATTGAAGGTAGGATCTACTACCAACAGTCTCTTGTTGTATTTACCAGCCAGAAACTGAATCTCTTCATTTCCATAATCTGAAATTGGATCAATAACCTTAAGTATAAGACCTTGTGTAATTTATCAGTAGTATATGAAAGTTGTTAGGAAGAAAATGTTTAAGTATGCAACATTATGTAATTACATAACAAATAAGGAAGTGATGAACAGCAGACATACACTATTAGAAATTTCATAATAAATATTTTATTGTATAACAGGTGTTATGATCACATTAGTTGTTTATGTTTTTAAAGGGATATATTATGAACATTTGACACATAGTATGAAACATTATGAAATAAATTTTAACCAGATATAAAATATTTAAAGTGCCAATCAAATCAAATTTATTTCTCTAAGGTTCTTAAGAGTCAGACTAGCAACATAAATAAACTAAAACACAAAACTAATTCAGCTATTAACTAATTCCTGGAACAAAAAACAACTCAAATTTAACACAACTGAACCATGGTAACATGTCATAACCTGCAAGCTTCTCCTTCTCATTACTAATCATGGGCCATTTACTCAAGTTTAGGACTTTTGTTGCCTGCACTATAGGTGAGGTTATGTCATCCAATTGGAACCTGGTCTGCATGGCTTCCACTATATTATCGATATCGGTATCCTTGTAGGCCATTATGGGTATTTTTCCTCGGAATTCAACCCCAGAGAAGGCCTTAGTTTCCAAGACTTCATCAACCTTTGGTAGTTTCCTATGTGTTTTTTGCATACAAAATACCATGTTTTAATCATATTGCATAACATAAATCAAATCTTAATTATGCTATACCTTTTAAGTGACTTAATTAATATATATTCTATCTGCATATTACCAACAATGTTGCCCAGCAGTTAAAATATATGTGATAGAAAAGGGCACTAGATCTTTTTAAAATCTAAAATCAATAATATCTAGCATTAAATAAATTTTACCTAGCTTTCAAATCATCTACCATCTCAGCTGTTGTTTGAATCCACACCATGCTGTCAGCTAGAGTAATGTCCTTCCTCTGGAGTTTCTTGGACAATTGCATCAATGGAGCTATCACTTCCTGTTCAAATATATATTTTTAAATGTTTTTCTCACTGATGTCCTATAATTATGTACAAACTATGTACACATGCTGGTCCTGATGACTTGTTGGTTTCTTAACTCAATACCAAACAATAACAAGATTTTACAAGTCAACTGAAAACAACTCTTTAAATCGTTGTGATAAAAAATAAAAATGAGAAATTGCTCATCTTATCTTCATATTATAACCCATTTATTTTTGTCTCCAGCCTATTTCAATTTTGGACAGTCCAAAATTTGTTGTTTGGTAAAGGGTTTAATAAATTCACATATTTACCTTTAGAAATAGAGCATATGTTACTACATTTATGTCTCTGAGTATTCTTAGCAATCCCTCTGCCTTGGCATTTGTGTGGCTAGCTGTTGCTAGGTGCGCATCAAATCCAGCATATGACCTCTCCAAGCATTCAAGGCCATTGTTAAGATGTGGTAACCACCTTGTGCCAGTTACTTTGGGAGGCAGGATTCCTTTGATGGCAAGAGCTTTGAATGCATTTAATAGACCAGTTTTATTTTTGTGAGACTTTTTATAGAAATAGTGAAGTCCTATAAGCAATGTCATAAGCTTGTCATACACCTTCACCTTCTTCACTACATCTCGAAAAGCAAGTTCAAGCCGATGGCAGAGGCAATGAATATTCACAAAATCCTCACAGTCATTTCGAAGAAGTGTTGCTAATCCTGAGCGAAAACCTGTCATATTTGATGCTCCATCTGATCCCATTCCAATTAGTTTGTCTTAAATAAATTAAGAAAACAAAGCCGTGTTAACCCTGCAGCAGACATGTAATGAAAACATTGAGACAAATTTATCATTAAGAACAAAAAATCTTAAGTTTTCTTATTTCAGTATAGTATTGTAGTATTGCTTTTCATAATGATTTTGCTTTGTGCTCTGAATTATGTCAACATTTTTTGTCTTTTTTATTGTATTCATCATTGTGGGGAAATAAAGAATTTATCATTTTCCTGCGATGTTTCAAAATAAATTTTACTTTGCGCCGATTTCACAAATTAAAATTAATTTAAACTAAAGAAGACTAAGGTTACCTTTTGGGATTCCTAGACTATTGAAGAATGTGTTGATAAATTGGTACAGGTCAGCAGACGATGTACTCATAGGGGAGCCTAAATGTAAAAATGTCTCCTTCACACAGCCATTTGTCGATACTCTCACATATACAGATTCCTGTTCAGTCCCACTTATATCAGTTGAGCCATCCATGATGAAGGAAAAAAAGTTTTGCACTGTTTTTGACCTGGCTGAACCTGCAATGAAAAAGATAAAATCTGCAGCAGATTTTTCACACAAATATGTGTTGCCAATATCCAAACCGTTTGCCTTGTCAAGTGTACATTGCCAAGTGTAGTCACTGATTGGTCTGCCTTGTTTAGCAATAGCATGGGCATTCTTAAACAGATATTGCAACCTTGACCTCTCAGCTTGTTTAAGTGCAAGTAAAGCTCGTCCAGACTGAGATGCAACCACATCAGCAGGAGTACTTTGCTTTGCTCTATTCACAGCTGCTGCTTTGACATGGGCTGTACACTTTTCATGGTCATTCACTGTTGAAATTTTAAGATTTGTACTACCTGTAACAAATGTGTTCATATTTTTTAAGTTAACATGGTTCGATCCCCCACCCACCCCATAATAATCCAGACAGACCTTGCATGTCATTTTACCAGTTTCTGGACTAAATGACAACCATGGTCTGCCTGTCTTCCACGATTCAACAAATTTACGAGGGGGGCGCTTATCCTCATACTTTTTCCACTTGCTAGTGGGCGCTTGCAAATCGTCGTCTGCATGCCTTTTAGGACTTTCAGGTTTTGAAATATTTAAAAATTTCCACATTACGGATAAAATGCAATATACAAAATAAGAAAAATGAAAACTAAATCACCTGATTATTAATAATTGCCGTTGAACTCCGTGCGTCTCTGTTGAAAGGTAACGCCTAGCACTTGTTTGGTCTTCTGTAAAAAGTCGCGAACTTAACTCGGTCGAAAAAACGTGTCGAACGAAGGTTAAACGAATCGATCCCGGCTTTACGCATTCCCCCATTTACTCATCGCAAAAGTGCAGGGAACCACCGTTACTTGTTTGTTTAATTCCGGAAAAAAATTCAGCTTCGAACACCGGCGATTTTCGCCGAGATGATTTTGAACCAATCAAAAGCGGGTTAACTTATCGGCGAATACAATGGTATTTCATGTTCGGCAAAGTCCGCCGATGTTCTATAAATAACTTGATTTTCATTGTAAAAACCTGAAAATATTTTATCGGACATTCCGGGCCGACGAGTTAAGAATTTCGATCGGCCCTTGACTTTTTATGTCGGACATGTCTGTAGGTCCGACGGAGTTTCGGATTGTCTGGATTTACCTTGTCAATATCTGTACATACATAGTCGAACTATCTTTTTTTAACTTTTAAGAAGACGTTTTGTCGAAGATTTTTATTAATTTAGTAGGTGTATGCATTAAAATAAACAACGGGTAGCTAAAAAATAAATAAATAAATAAATACTAAACACTGTCATTGATATGCATTAAAATAAACAACGGGTAGCTAAAAAATAAATAAATAAATAAATACTAAACACTGTCATTGATATCGAGCGCCTATGAGTATTTGTACTGCCTTTTGCTTTTTAATTTCTGTTCAACTTCAAGTTCAAACACTTAACATTTTCTACATTATCATAAAATTGCGTTGATCCAAACATAGCTGGATATATAACGAAATGTTCTTTTTCAGCTTTAACTTACTCTTTTACGACGAAGAAAGGATCTTCCAAAGACATTTTTTCATGAAGACGAACAAATTATGCCGCCGATGTTTTCGTTAAATTTGACATGTTTTGTCATTAAAATTAAACAGTGTCGTGAAAATTGGATTTGGGGCTACAATCCACTAAAATATTCAACAATTTTTCGTCATTCTATATGGATCAATCTCCACGCAGAGTTGTCGATCCTTGCACTCACGTACACTGTATCCGTCGTGCAAGAGATTGCTATTTGTCAGCGTTGGCGTTAAGCTCTGCTTATAATTTGGGGATTGCGTGCAGTGACTCCATATCTTTTATCAATTAGTATTCACCTGAAATTTTACACAAGGGTTCGAGTCATTGTGTGAGGTCACTGACCAAGTTCCATTACGCTTTTTTTAAGTTTCAGGATAACCTTTTCTTGAAAATGTAACCTGATAACTGATCATTCAGTAGTTTAACCGGTTAACCTGTTGCATCCCGAATTTTACGTCGTTAATGCCCTTTGTTTTTTTAGTGCTCTCCATAATAATATAAGAATTGTAGATCAAGATGATACTTCATAGATATACCTTGAACATCGCAAGAAAGTTCACAGTGCAAGAAATATAACTTCATTGTTTTAAAAGTTTTTGCCCATGTTTGTTTTCTTTTGCAGAGCACAATTACATACAGGTCGTGTAATTTTATTGTGCAGGTCATAACTGTAAACGTAAACTGTGATTCTTTCATTTATATTACTGGGGTTATTGATCTTTGTTGAATTTAATTGTGCGAAGAATAACTCTGTTAGTATAGAATTGAGTTTCTTTGAAACTTCGGATATAAATAGTGGACATTGAGAGGAATCGCAAAGTACAAGAAGCACAATTCCTTCAGTGATAAAGACTCTATATTCAGTGATAGAGAGTTGGTGTTCTTTATTTTTTTTTCTATTTTGGAGCATTACTCACTTAACATTGAAGGGAATAATACAGAAGTTAATTAAAAATAATGATAATGAACACTGCGAGGCAATGCATAGTTCAAATATCATATATTTTTTTCCGTACTGCAGAGTTATTGTTCTTTGTAAATGTTCTGTTTTTCATTTAATAACTCCGATGTTCAAAGGTGTTGATTTTCCCTTATTTTCCATTATTTTCCCTTATTCGCGGGGATTATGCTTTAACAGTGATATCACTTGTTTTAGTATGATTTTTATTGTATTTTCTTACATCAGGTTAGCAAAAATTAATTAAAAATATAATGCATACACATTCTCTCTTGGTACCACGATATTTGATCATTTGATGACCACATTGCCATGCGTTAACCTCCTATGTAAATATTTTATCAGACAGCGTCCAAAATGACCTGAACATTTACCGCAAACTATGTTAAATGTGAATGCTCTTAAAACCATGTCGCTGCTAGTGGTACAAGTCTGACAGATGCTCAAAAAGGTATGCACCAGCCTTGTTGTCAATCCAGCCTTTTTGAACCAGTTCTCCAATAACAACATCCGATGATGTTTGCTTGTTAACAGCTGGCTTCATTGTACTACACTGCTGGGCTGTCGTTGTATCCTCCTCAGTCGGTCCTTGTGTCTCAAGTACTGTCCTCTCTTGGTCGAAGCTCGTACTAGAACAACTCTGGTAGTTTCCTTTAGCGTAAACGTCAGAGATACCCAAATTAACGCTTTGTAGTTTGCGTCGTATTTCCGTCGAGCTGACATCGTCGATCTCCGTATCTGCAATAAAGAAGTCCTTGTCTTCAACTGAGTGCAAAGAAAGATCCGCAAGATACGCCTGTTTAACTGCATCGGTGGTACCTTTCCTCCCAACGCAGACTGTGACGCATTTGCTCTTTCTCGTCCACTTCCCACCACCTCTGCTCACAGCCCTATCTGCTCCAACTACCACGGCGGTCTTGACGTTCCCCCAGTTCTCCTCCCTGCGGACCTTTTGCCCGCACTCCAGGGCAGATCCGACCGTTGAGTGATAAGATTGTATTAAATCATGCCCGTCACACGTGAGCTGACACAGTCTGAGTCTGTGTTGTGCTTTGATGCACAATGCTTTCGTCTTCTTGCATTTCTGTTTCACGTATCCGTCCGGTGCGACCGCTAGTCTCGCGGCAACAACGCGGTAATGAGTATTCTTGTGTAGCCAACCAATAGCTGCTTTTAAAACTGCAACATGTCTTGTATGGACGGGATTGAACGCTCCTCCAAGACAAACAATGACATTCTCCTTGGTATCGGAACCAGCAAACCTACCGTCAATAAGTGATTGCAACTTCCCTGAACAACAGGCCTCAGCATTTTCATCGGTTATGTTCTTTAGTGGGTAAACAGCCTCAGTAGCATCTGCAATCCCTTCGTTGGTGTCGTAGCCCTCCAATAAGATATGTCGACATATCTCTTTGTCACTAGGTACGTAAACCTTTTCAATTGGACTTAATAGCTTGTCAAGTGCACCATTATCAACAAATTGTCTTTGTTCATCAACGAACTCGCTAATATCGGCAATGCGCTGTATGTAATCCTGGTGAAACTTCTGTAGAGCGGTGCCTTTCAGACCTAGCTGGATGGCCCTTCTTTCGAGCTTTTCCCCTTTTGGACAGTGGTCAGGATCCCACTGTATCCGTACATCATCTGTACACAAATACAAATTGAAATATGCGGTAACCATGTTATGTTTTGAACTTATTCGTTTACAGTTTATAGCATAGTGCATGTTTCTATAATTTGTAGAGTTGATGAATGTGCTACATCCAGATAGACTTTCAATATAGCTGTCATTCTTATACATGTACACGAACACATTGGCGACCACAAAGACGGTATCATCGCATATCCAAATACTTAGTAAGTCTATAAAAATAATATTCAAAAGTCTTTCAGAAGACATGATGTTTCTAAGCTACCATGCATATTGCATAAATGTCATGCTTGTAATTGTATCAATCATCATTTTAAAGCATGCGATTGCAAGTGTTAAACTCGTTCAAGCGCATATACGTATACAGCTCTCTTGTCTCTTCATTTTTTGGTATTAACGTAATTTACCTGGTTGATGTTTTTCCAATGTAATTCCAACCCCTTTTGCCCCTTTCAACAGCTCCTCAAACCCCTTCCTGCTCAGGAGGATGGCAAGTGTCCGCTCCTGGTCCCGTTTCTGTCCCCAACCAGAACGATACATCATCCACATGAAGTTGGTTTTGATCCATGTCATCCGGGTAAAACTGTACTCTGGGCCTGTAGGAAAAATCCGTTTCATGTGCTTAAAATTACTTTATAAAGTGTATTTAGCAATTGCGTTTTTCTCCCACTCTTTTCTACCGCAAAAGAAATGACGAGTCATTTCAATACTCATTGTCACATCACCATCATAATCATCTTTAGGTCGCGGTGGTGTAGTGGATACGGTAGGTAACGGGTTCGATCCTCATTGTGGGAGCGTTCTTGAGATCTCCCCCAAAGACTCCAAGTACTGGTTCTACCCAGGAAACGGACTCAAGAGCGTTTCAATAAGCCCAAGGCTTTCGATGCAATCGAAAAATAAATAGGTTTAAACTAATCATCTTCATCATCATCATAAATATGTACACTGAAATTACCTCCGAACTTCCCATGCGTCACGGCGTACTCCGCTATATCTGGCCGGAAGGCCTGGTACACGACGATGGTTTCCTCGTCAAACTGTGCTAAGATGTGTCTACCCCTCTCCGGCCACTCGCTACGCCTCTGGGCCATGTAGCTTCCCACCTGCACGGCGCAATGGGCACTGGACACAGTACCAGCCATAACCTGACTCTGAAGAGAAGAAATGGGTTTATGGTTAATGTTATATACGAATATAAAGTTTACTTTAAATGCATGCGTTTATCAGTAATCTAATGGAAGGCAAAGAGCAAGAAACACGTTTTAGTAATGTATACGTACATGTATAAATGTTCTTTATTCTATTTTCGTTTTCACTTCGCTGTCACTTTTCAACCATTCAACTATTTTGAGTTGAAATTGGTTACTAGTAAGTCAAGTATCATAGAACGTCCTAAGCCACAACAATTTGATCAGATGTTCGTCGGATTAGCAGCACCTAAAATGCTTAAAATAGAAATATAACTAGTGACCTGAAAATCCTGAAAATCAATAGGGGTCATCTGCGAGTCATTTTCAATCTACCTATCAAGTTTCGTGATTCTAGGCATAAGCGTTCTTGAGTTATCATCCGGAAACCATTTTACTATTTCGGGTCACCGTGACCTTGACCTTTGAACTAGTGACCTGAAAATCAATAGGGGTCATCTGCCAGTCATTATCAATCTTCCTATGAAGTTTCATGATTCTAGGCATAAGCGTTCTTGAGTTATCATCCGGAAACCATTTTACTATTTCGGGTCACCGTGACCTTTGACCTAGTGACCTGAAAATCAATAGGGGTCATCTGCGAGTAATGATCAATGTTCCTATGAAGTTTCATGATCCTAGGCCCAAGCGTTCTTGAGTTATCATCCGGAAACCACCTGGTGGACCGACCGACCGACCGACAGACCGACCGACATGAGCAAAGCAATATACCCCCTCTTCTTCGATAAAAATAAAGGTTAGACATGACTTACCTGTACAGAATAACCATTCCTTATTGATGTTCCTTAAAGGCTCTATAAAGGTCACAAATCCAATTATTATGCATATCAACTGGTCTAATTTTTACCGGATTTCAGTTACTCTTGCATAAAAACTGCTAATAACACTGCTTAGGTACAACGTTGTCAAGAATTATGGAAGATAAACCCGTTTCATAATTGAAAGACATGTTTACATTTTTGCAACTAACGTGATGTGTAGCCTCAGAGCGTTGACATATGCTAAAAATAGCCGAAAGAAAATTCAATTTTAATTCTATTTTAAAAACTTTTTACCAGCAGAAAGTAACTTAATAGATCACTCCAAACGTTTTAACCATTTAGAAAAGACCTACTTTATGAGTGATACCGGAAACGTTAAAAGTCATCGTCACTTTCACTTTCCCTTTCGCGAGTAAACAGCGATGTAAATAAACTGATTGTTTGGAGGACACTTTATTTTGAACTCAAAACAAGTTTTATTGCTCATTTTTTATTATTCTGTCCAATAGCATGTATATATTGTTTTTTGATAACCTTTATAAATAAAATATGAAAACAATATTTAAAAATCTGTAAATAATTACGTATCTTCACCTTTATAGATCTTTAAATTTGTATTACATTACACATCCATTTTGTAACATCACCAATTTAAACCAACACATGACGCATTTCAATTGAATCTGTATTCACACTGTTTATCTGTCACTAGTAATCTGTACAAAAATGTTTTATAAATAATAGTATTTTTAGGCGTTAAAATTATTATTTTCTATGAATTAATGTAGATCTACCTACCTCTGTTTCTTTTCACAAATGTGTAATGTGCAACTAACATTTCTCCATACATACATACATACATTCATATATACTTATTCAGGATGTTGACTATTGCGCAAGGTTAGATATTGCACAATTGTTTAGCTACTAACCGCAAAAGCGTCACAACCATTGAAAGCGCAAATAATGGTCACCTCCCTTTACGGCTGATCACTTGATTTGCAGCAAGGTGGTTTCACAATACTGACCGGTATTATTAATAGTAAGAATGCTTGGCCACTTATTATTATTATTTTATCACCGAGTGTTCTCATTTTCTGACATTGATATATCAAAAGAGGGGGATTTAAGTTTAAATTGTTTATTTGCGACAGTAAAATTCTCATACATGTACTATGTATTAAACAATATTTAAAGATAACACGACAGTTAAGAGTACATAATCAATTTAGACTTCTGTGCATGTTCATTTGTTTATTAGTTTATTAATACGAGATTGATTAAGATAATGTTTATAATACGACAGTTATAAATTAAAATTAAACATAAAACATGCATAGATATTTAAACGCTAATAAATTGTAGCTTTCGATTGTTTTATCATACGACATTTTACGTAATGAAACTTACAAGATCATCGCTTTTTTCCGAAACGTCGACGAAGAACTCGCATGAAACATAATATTGTGACGAAATATAATAACCGCCTTTCATCAAGCATGAGTTCCGCAAATAAATAAACAGATATAAATTATAGTGGCTACTGGAAGCATATTTAGCTCAAGTATGGATAATATATATATACAAACAATTATAAATAACAAATCACCTGACAACATTATGTAGTGAGTAATATGTTTACGTAATTAACGGGCGCTTATGGACGTTATTGAAATTAACCAGGGGCGTCGGAAGCAAATTTTCATTGAGACGGTGGAGGGGGTGGGCATCCCCCGAACGTTGGTGGGGGTGGTCTGGGAATTTTTTTCTTCAAATTTTAGCATTAAATGGCGCATTCTGGTGCGTTTTTATGCCTGATACCTGTAAATGCGTCTATTGCAGGCATATTCTTAATGCCAAAAGTTGTGACAGACCGACAGACGATGGAGAAGTGATCTCTATATGTCGCAGTTTGTACTTTGTAGCAGGCAACACAACAATAGAGATCATGTAACGTCAATACTGAATAAACATATGCTTAAAGTCAAATTAAGATGCTAGTATTAAGTTTTATTTGATGTATTTGTGTACATGTTTGTACAGTAACAATATAACCATATCGCATGAAACATACAACCATAATATCACAGGACAATCAAATGTGAACGCTATCGCAATTAATGATGGTAATTTGTCTATGTAGTTGTTTTTTTAATTTTCACATTGAGCGGCAACCATACAGGTACCACAAGGTCATTTTTACATTGAATACTGAACACTGGCCGGCAACCTTGTAGGTACCACAAGGTCATCACACTTAAAGTTTTCCAAATGCAGACATCCGTGTTTCCTTATACTTGACAAATTCATTTGCGACTTGGCGTAAAGGTATTATCGTTATAAACGAAACCGATCAATTAACAACATAGTTGACACGTTCATTACCGCGGGCGGGTGATGACACTCAACAATACACGTGTCATAACCGCAAAAGCGTGATTACTTTGCTTCATGGTAAAGATATTTTCAAATATACGGGTATTGAAATGAAAAAAAAAATAAAAAAAAGGTCTTCGCCGATATTTATTTTTTGCCGAAAATGTTGGGGCGGCGACCGCCGCCCCTGCCGCCCCAGCTCCGACGCCTCTGTTAACAAAATAGTTATCGTTGCATGTATAGGATCAATGAATGAAGCCGAATTCCTGCACTGTACGCGCTTATATGGTAGTTGAATGTTTAACGCGTTGGAAAACTGTACGCGTAAAATGAGTATTTGTGAAAAAGATATTTCGCGCACGTGTTAATATTAACATATTCTATATTTGTTTTGGACGTTACATCTGCCGAATTAAGTGTTTTATTAATGAAGCATCAAGTACTTCAGGTAAATATTAAAACGCAACCTAGCAGCGTAGAATGTATTAAAACCAGTAACATTAGTTTACGTATGTATCAGTAAATCTTGTCGGAAAGTTATAATGGATAATAATTAAATATTGCAAAAATACTCCATCTAATTAACAAGGAGAGTTTTAGTGTTTCATCATTATCGTTTAATTGACTCTCAATATTTGGATTATACATAAAAATATACACACACACACGTGTACAGTGTATTGAAGAAGCGCAACAGAACTACTTTGTGTTTCTTCTCAGTATTACGATTTTTAAAAAGTATTGCGTAAAGGACTCTACACAATTCTGTAAAAAGAAAACACTGCACAAGTGCGGATCGATTATAAAGTATCGCAATTGACACAAGACGTGCATGTTTGTAAATATGCCTAAGAGCAACAAAAACAAAGGCACAAATCACCAAACTACAGAGAATTCGACAAAAATGGATGAAACACACGCATTAAACAATCCGATTAATACGACGGAGATCTTAGGACAAACAAGAGAAGTTCTGTATGGAAATTCTCCACTGTTGACTAACCAAAAATGTAAATTGTGATGTACAAAACAGCCATGGGATTACAAACACTTGGACATGTGAAGAACAAGGACATACGCTGCAAAGCAATTTTTGTAATTTCAAACATTCTTTGTGGGCTAATCGAGATAGAGTAAACAACATGTAGTAGTCAGCTGTATTAATCATTTCGTTTTCAGTGACACTTTCTACATTAAGTTAAGCTCAGGTGATTTATTCAGAAAAGGGAAAACTCCACGCACTGAATGTGAATTAAATGTACTGCAACCAAAGCACGCAAGCTGCTGTTATTTCTGTCGCGGTATTGATGAAATGTCACGGTGCATACACGTGTTGGAAATTTAATTAAATAATTTGAGAGATGAGATATATTTATTGATAGCCGCGGAAGATAATTGATTAAAATAAGAGCGATTTGGATAAAGATGCCTAGCCACGCGGTAAAATAATCTCCACGGTGTCATTCCTTGCTCTCACATGCTAAGCTGTTTCCAGTCAAATCTCTGCGCGGAGATCGGCGGTATAATAGTCGTACCGTTGATATTTTTTTATTTTAATTTAGGTATTTTATTTTTTTATTAGGAACCTTAACTTATACACTATTTTCACAATATAAAAGAAAATTATACTACTTTTCATCGTATAATACATTAACAAAAATCCTACCAAACCTGCATGGTAGGATTTTCTTGTGATTGCAGAGATTGTATGTGAGAGCAAGAAACGATAACTCTGCGTGGAGATTGAGTGTGTCAGTCTTGTCATGAATCCATATCCGAGTCTACGAAATGTTAGCATTGCAAAGTATAAAATCAATTGCTTGTATATTTCGATATCAACGTAAATTTGGTCATTTATGTTCTGTAGATATTTTTAAAGTTTTTGATGCCATGATTAAACCTATACTTTGTTACGGGTCCGAGATATGGGGCTATTCATATGTAGATAAAATTGAAAAAGTACAAATACAATTTTGTAAACAATATTGTAATTTTCCACAAAACACACCTGATATCTTAGCTTTAGGAAAATGTGGTAGACTTCCTTTATGTATAACATATATCCCAAATTGCATCAAGTTCTGGTTGAAAATCATCCGTATGGAAAATCATATATATCCTAAACAGTATTATACAATGTTAAAAGAGTTAGATGATGCAGGTAGAAGGACATGGGCCAGTTATATCAGAGAATTACTATTTAGTTATGAATTTGGTTATGTTTGGTTTGTTCAAGGTGTTGGGCATGAAGACAATTTTATACATCTGTTCAAAACACGAATAAAAGATTGTTATCTTCAAGTTAGGAAATAAAAAACTGCTACTTCTCCTAAAGCATTGCATTATAGATTATTTAAAACCGATTTGTACTGTGAACCATATTTAAATATTATTCTGTCTTCTGTTTTAAGGAAAACTTTGTCAAGTTTTCGTTGCTTAGCGCATGACCTCATGCTTGAGAAAGGTCTTCATTTATCAATAGATAGACATTTCAGATTTTGTCCATTATGTGTAAAAAATAATATAAGCGTAGTTGAAGATGAATATCATTTCTCTTTTTTTAATGCAATGAATACGAAACATTTAGGCAAACATTCTTCAAAGCTGACTGGTTAAGAAACCGATCGCATCAAATGTTTTATACTATCTTATGCTTAAAAGATGAACATAATATTATATCGCTATACTATCGCTAAGTTTTTGCATAACTCGCTTGTAAGAAGAAAAGAAATCTTAAACATACATACCTGAAATAGATTGGTGTATTGCTCTTTCTTACTTTTTAATAATGTGTATAGAGTTATCATTTGAGAAACTTTTTCTATTCTAGCATTAGTATATTAAATGCTTGACATAAATTAAGTGTATAACAACATGCTTTAATGTTCTTAAATGTATGATTATGTATCACTCTGTTTGACATATTTTCATGTAAATGCTGTATTTTTGGGCCAGTGGCCTATATTACCTTATAAACATGTCTATGTCTATTAACTATTGCTTGAAATGTTTTTCATGTGGCATTTGAGTTTATACGCTTTTTAATTTAAAAATGCCAATTATTCCATTTCTATTGTTCTACAGTCAAAAAAAATAATTGTTCAAACACGTTCTCCTGTTGTTGTTTTTTGTGTGACTAGATAGATTGGTTTAATAAAATAAGGTTGTCGGTTAAAAATAAAACACGTGTGTCTAATTGTCTTTGATTATAGACACTTTTCACGTTCCCTATCGCGTTCTGCAGGAGATTAAACGAACGTAGGACACTGATGACGATGTGGAAGCCGTGATAACCTTCTAAGAGCTTTATAATTTTCAGCGCATAAAATGTTCAGTAAAATAACAACATTTTCTAAATGTGTCGTTTGACGTTTCACAGTTTCACAGTTGAAGTAACATGGCTTTATTAAATTTTAATTTAATTAAAGTTGACAATTAGGCAAATTTCTGAGTTTATGACACAGCATATATTTAGTAAACGATCGCAACATTGCCACTTTTTTAACGAAACTGTGATGAACGTTAAAATATTATTATTAAAGAACATAATTGTCTGATTGTAAACAAAAATTCATTGTGTCTTATATAATTCAAGTTTACATATTTAATGAAAAAAGCAACTACAAGGGAACTTGGGTACTGATTGGTCTGGCAAATTTTGACAAATAGCAAAACCTTTGCATCGTTGATTTGATTGTCTATGTAACTGTTAGTGCTAAAAAGACATATTACAGATGTGTTTTATAAGAGATTCAACTTGGTGTACACTATTTATCTCGCGTTGTTGAATTTACAAATAGTATGTGTGATACATGGCGAATTCGGAGTGTTTTCATCAGTTTTGCGATGTACACGTTTATTTTTGATCTTCACATAAAATATGTTCCTTGCTGTTATTTTATTTTGTAACCTGAAAACAACATCGATGATAAATTATGTGACATTTTGGTGGTTCCCCTTTATAAAAAGATAACGACCTTTCCAAGATTGTTTAAATATGTGCGAACAAAACTCAGTAAAATTATGTAAATAACCAGGGAGCAAACAAACTGTGTTTAGGTATTATGAAACATTCATGCGTCTATCTGATTATGTTTACGGCGTTCTCTGATGCTTTGTATCACTGCTATTTCTTTTCTTCATAAGGTGTCATATGACGATGATAAATCAGCCACGGAAAACACCGTACACATCGCTGCAACGAGTTTTTTACGAATACATATGGGTCGTATTCTGAGAAAACTGGGCATAATGCATGTGCGTAAAGTGTCGTCCCTGATTAGCCTCTGCGGACTGCACATGCTAATTTAGGACGACACTTTACGCACACGCATTAAGCCCAGTTTTCTCAGAATGCGACTCATATACTTTCACTTTCTGTTTAGTCAGCGGTGTCGGTGATTCATCACTCGATCGACGCGCACATTTCTTCATGCATAACGCAAATAAACAGGACACAACTCTTAATATCGTAGTATTGCAAAATACGCACATGTACTTGAAGTTTATACTGTTGGTTTTATGACAAACAATCGATTCGTACAACTAAATTATTAATTGGAAAGAAGCACAATGGAGCATAAACGTACACAAAGTACACAAAATAATGGCACTGATTCAAACGGTGAATGTTCAGAATCGACGGATATGTTCACATTAGCGAGCCAGATTGATTCTAGTTTAAACTCGAAGATTAAGACCTTACTCAAGGACGTCACTGTTTTCAATGCGTGTTTACAGGTGAGTTGTTGTGTTTTATATTGAAATAACATGTTCAGCTAAATCCGAAGTTAACCACATACAACTTGAAAATCCGCTCTGTATTTTGTCGTTATTAAAATACTATTGTTTCATTGCGTAGATAAAACAGGATAAATAAAAATACATTTTCAACTTCAATTACACATCATTCCATTCGTAATGTACATTTTGTCAGAAAATGTTTACCGTTTAATCTACACGTTTTATTACTATTATTTCACGAAATGTCATTCATTAGACGGATTGAACAATTCTATTCGGCGGGATATTAACATTTGACAGTTAACTTATTCGATATTTATATTCAGGGGTCACTATAATCTAGTGGGTTATTAATCCATTTATGTCTAGAGTCTAGAAAAAAAGGCCTTGGCAAACGTCTCATCTGGGTCTGCGCTGTATGCTTAAAGGAATTTCCGTAAGAAATATTCTAAACATAGAAATAAATATACAAGACATCCCTAATTTTGGAAATAAATCGATCCAATTTAGAAGGATAGGAGAGTCCACTAGGCATAAATGGGTTAAATTAAGCACTTATCCTCATCAATATCTAAATATTTGGGAATACATCTATTGGCTCTGCTTACCATTTCTGTATTAAAAACAATAGTTCACGCTAGTAAATTGTCAAATGAACTATTGTTGTATACCGTTTAAATAACTGAACTATACTAATGGTTTTCAACCACTATTTTTTGTACAGTTTTATTTTTAAATAGAATTTATGCATTATCTGTTTATGTAAGTCGAGACGAACTCTTATTATTGTTGTACATTTGTAAATCGCGAAAAATCACAAAACATATTATTATAGTATTATAATAATCTTTACGCTATCAATATAGACGGGTCTACTACTGAGCTATACGACCTTGTATTCGCGTTCACTTGAGGATATGTAGATATATCTTTTTGTAAATGACAAACAAATGTAAGGTTTGCAATATGTCTGCATTCTATACATAGATGGTGACGTCACTACGCTATTGTCATATACATACTAGTAGATGGTGACGTCAGTGCTACGTTATTGTCACCTCTATACTAAGACGCATCACATTCCCCTGGTTTGGGGAATTATGCTTCCGCCAAAGTAGTTCTGCGTAGGAATGAAAATGTTCATAATGAAAGAAAAATATTTTTTTATTGTGTGTTTAAAACGGAATGTAGTTTAAAATAATGTTATTTAGTTATGTTTAAATGTGATTTTGAATCTCTATTAAGACTGATCGCGATGATCAGAAGAACGATTACCTGACCTACTTTCGCCTTCACTTTTCACTCGTAAAAGAAGTGCTACCCACAATTCCTTTCGCGTTTGTACACAGGTCAGTAAGACCGGTGTCACGGTGAAAGGGCAAATACCACAACTTTTCCGCTCCCCGTCGAACGTTTATACTTCTGACAAGAGCACCGTATCCTTCTGTCAAAAACATGGCCGAAAACTGTTTGGCGAGCCCAGAAATGAAAGAAAAAAACGAGAAAAGAAGGTAATTTGGTAATAAAAAAATATTCCACCGAACGAAGTATATACTTTACATCTAATTTCCGTTTACCGAATCAAAATTGAGTCGCTATTAACTTCAAAATAGTGAAAACAATTTGTGCATGTCGGGAAAGAAGTGACTTTCATGACGCAAAAAAACGTATTTTTTGCAGATTTTAAACGTTTTAAATGAAAGATTTTTTTTGTTAAACGGTATTTTATGGTAGAAGAATCAATATACAACACATTATGGCATGCTTTATTGAATATAACTGTGATTTTTACATTTACACGTGTTAGCAAGTATGCACCGCTCAACACTGACATTATAGAAATATGAACACCGCTGAACAATGTTCGTAAAAGCACCGCATCTTTATGATATTTTGGCACCGCTTTATTCTGATATGTTTTCTTTCAGAAGGAAGACACGTTCAAATATATGTTTGAACAAACACAAAAACAAGAAAATGAGACTTTTTCCTCCGGTTGCTGAATATTACAATGTACTTTGAAAATATTTTGTTTTCAATTGTTTTTTTAATACTTGACGGACATAACTATTTATCAAACCCTTTACATCTAGTTAAAACGGACCGCGCTTTAATGTCTTATCTATGGAGACATGCACTCACAAGCTTCTATAGACAGTCTCAATTTAAAAAAATATAATTGTAACCCCTTTGTTTCTGATATAAGTAGACGAGAGCATCTTTGGTATATATCTTTGGTTTTGGTCACAAACACCAAATTCATATTTAACCAATGCAACATCACTTTGTACACTTTATACATAACTAGATTTATGATTTCCTTCGGTTAGTTTTACACCAACATTTGCTTATACCTTTCATAATCGTAGCTGGACATCTTTTTTTTTTACTGATTATGAATCTGAAATCAATAAATAATAATTATCAGTAACGATTGTATTTTACAACAACAATATAGATAAATTGAAACATGAGACTTAAACATGTGCCCTCCACGTACTGGAACCTTTTTTGGTGCAAGCATGCCATCATTTTAAATATCAATTCTGGGACATGTAACTTTTATAAATGGAAGATTATCGTAAATAAATTCAGCTCACGATGGCTCGTTCTAGCTTATCATTTAAAACCATGTGCAGAAGTTAGCGGTGCCACGAATTTCAGTGACACGGAATTTAAATACGGCGTTTATAATCAGTGTTGCGCGGTGAATCGATATTTATGTAAGTGATGCATGTTTTCACCAAACAATTAGGCCTTTAACAGATATTGAAACAAACAGGTTCCAATGGCATGTTCTTTTTATTTAAACAATGATTTAAGTCTGTTACATCATGTCTGACACATCGACAATCATCTCATTTTTACATTTTTCTGACAAGTACGAATGGTGTCGAGCGCGACACGACTTTTTGTAAACACTATTTCAAAGTCATGCTTAATATTTCAGGACTGATCAACTTTTAAACAGACGACATATTGGTTCAGTAATTCGGTGGAGTGCTTCGCTAGTGGCAATCATTTTTCAGTGTCTGATAATAAAACATTTTGTCACCCACTTACCTGATATTGCTTCGTCCTCCATGTTTCTTTTCGTCAGAAGGATACGGTGCTATTGTCAGAAGTATACAATTTTGACGGTGAGCGGAACAGTTGTGGTAATCGCCTTATCACCGTGGGTGTGTACACAATGATGTCTGTCATCGATAAAAATAACTCGTTCAACAAGTGCAATTGTCCCACCTTAGCAGTTGAGAAGAAAAATAAAATATAAAGTGCAGTAAATATACGCAATTAAATAGCATGTAACCTAACGGTTGTTTAAACAGAATTCGCTTCATTTGTTTTACGTTGAAGACATAGCACAACGTTATAAAATTACTTTAATCTCTACAAGATCATTTGTCAAAAAGGCAATTTGTATACTTGTAAACTGACTTTAAAACTTTTGAAATTCTCTGCGAACTATACCATCTTGAAATTGTAAAACTAGAACTTGATTTTTTAGCTTAAAGAAGCTTTTTTATCGATTTCCGTTCGTCGCCAATATTAACTGTACCTTCTAGAAGCCTAGTTTTTTACCAGATCTTAATGAACGTGGTAAGAAATCGCCTCATAGATAGACTGACCTAAAAGTATTTGGAAACTGCGTCATGTGGGATAACGAACTATATCACTAGGTTAGATAAAACATTGAACATTTCAGACGTCACATTTTAGCATATCTTTATGGAAATTCAAAATGACCTAAACACTATCTGCTCAGAACCGTTTTGTACGTTAGGGTCTCAGGAGAGCGTCTTTGGCATTTTGCCATTTATTTTTTTACGTTTATTCCAACCCACATTCCTCTCAAATCATTCATGTCGCCACATTCGTTTCAGTTCTTCAACAGCGACATCTTGGTACCAGTGGGCAGTTCTCAAGATGGATCGAAAGTTAACGTGCCTGGTGACGGGGGAGACGTGGATATTTTACTTATTTCAAAAACCGTGGTTCTTGATGAATCGTTATTGGAATACGACCGCCGTTACCCCGCATTTCTGAGAGTTCGAGGCGATAACACACACTCGAAATTGTTCAAATGGAAACGTTTAGTCGAAGGTGTGTACGTACCAGTAAACGTTTTGAAGAATCTCGAACGTAGAATATATGGTTTAATGAGGTTTTTTGTTAGCGCAATCTCCCGTCCGGGTATATCGTCAGAAGGAGAATGCCTAAACACTTTCAAAGAATCCGCAGTCGGTTTGGAGATTGCAGCACTTGATGGGTCGGATGCGTTGAGTATTGCGGACATTCCCGAAAATAGGGTCAACCAATGGAAAATTATTCTGAAGTTCGTTCATAGTGTTTTGGAAATGTGCAATGCTATGGCTCACAAATGTGATCCACATGACGTCTGCAACGCACAGAGTCCAAAATCGTTTTCAAATGTAGCAGAAGGAGTAACAAATGCTGGGAAAAAAGTTGCAGACTTGTTAAGATACTTCAATGATGATAAAGTTGATTCGAAAATGAGAAACGAAATAAGGGAACCAGAGACCAAAACCGACCCGATATACGGAAGCAGTTTTTGCAACGAAACGGCAATTGGGGAAACAACTGAGCTCCCTAAACTTATGACTGCTGATATAGTACCTGCATTTTCTATTCAGGGCTGGCCAAGAGTGGCCAGAGAATGGATAACAAGGCAACGAAAATGGCCTCAGAAAGAAACTGTCATGAAAATTGTTCAAATAGGCTGCCAAATAGTTGCAAAACGTCCGTTATTTGCGGAACTGAATGGCGACAGAAACAACGAGAATCATTCTCCGGAAGTCGATGAAAATGACACATGTTTTCGGCTGTCATTTTCTCAGTGTGAACTCGCTTTAGCAAAGCAACTTTCTGAGGTACCGCTTCTATGTTGGAAGATTTTGAAGGCGTATCAAAAGGCGTTTCTACGAACAGAACCACCAGTACTGACTTCGTATCATTGGAAAACTGTGTTATTTTGGATCAGAGAAGACACAGATGACAGTTTTTGGTCGAAAGGGAACTTGTTGAATTGCGTTATAAAGGCTTTGGATTTCATGATTAATTGTCTTAAGGACCGTTTTCTGCCTGTATACTTTGTCCGTGAGGAAAATCTGATCACCGGATGTCGAGATGACCTGGTGGTTAAAAGTCTAATCAAGGTCTCTGATATTCGTAGGGAACCATCAAAATTCTTGTCTATGTTTCTAAAAGATCCACCAAAGCCCGACCTTTATATAATTTCAAAAGAGAAAATAAACGAATACTTATCCACAGAATGTCAGCAAAATATCGTTGAAGATATATGTGATGATTTGATGTACGGATGGTGGACTTCCCTACCATTTCCAACCACTGAAGATGGGATCCAATTCAATGGAGAAAGATATGACAGCCACAGGCGACGTATTCCTTATGTCTTCCGCAATTGGATGCAGTTAATTAAGAGTGAAACAGTATGTGACGCAGATACTCGCTTGAAACAACTTATTTTAACTGGCGTTGATTCTTTTACTGAAAATGTACTTACATTTATTAAAGACGAAAACAGTGCAGAAGCAGACGTTGAAATCGAACAGGTAATATATTCGAGACAACAGGACACAAAGTTGACGAAAGCACCGGAATCACAGGTATGGGATATGCCGGCAATGGCTACCATTCAAAAAGATCACACGAGACTCACAAACGACAGCGCAACTGCTGACGCTGATCCACATAACTCTAAAGAAATCGATGAAGACCAGGTATCTAGGGTAGAAGATTCTGCAATGTCGTCCTATTCTCCATGCCAAAAAGTAAAAACAGACGACGATCACAACGAACGACCTCAGACGGAAGAAATTTTAGGAGACAAAAGTACCCATTCAGACTGTCAAAAAAAGTCGACAATTCAATCGCCCGATTCACCGAGAAAAAGTGTTAACGCATTTGTCGAAATTCTTCATGAGCTTTTTCAGCCCGTTTCAGAAGAAAGAGATGAAGAAAACAATGATGGAGAATGTACGTCTGGGGTTGATTTTCGAAGTTTTGCTAGAAAGTTTGTTCGAAATTTTCAAAACCAACTTAGTGAAAAAAACTATTACAACCATGACAACATGACCGATCCATGTAAAACAAGTAACCCTACAAGGGTACTATGTTCTGAATATAATGTGCATGACTTTGAAGATATTGCTGAAGACAAGGGATCTTCTTTAGAAGCTTCTAAAACATCATCTGCAAAAACGTACGATGCTTTGAGTCCGGAAGTAAAAAAGGGTGTCGATCCAAATAAACCTCCACACATATCTGAAGAAAGTGTTGGTGGCAAAAGTTCGCATGCAGAAGATTCAACAAAATTTAATACACCATCGGCCGATATTCTGAGTCGAAAAATGGAGGCGGGTGTTAACTTAGTAAATGACTTTGTTAGGCTTGTATATGATGGAGAAAACAAAGATGAAGAGGTACGCGAGTCCGGGTTTTTCGGTTTCGCTGGAAACTTTCTAAGAAACTGTCAAACGCTACTAGGTGAAGAAAAAATTGACACATGTGACAACGAAACCGATTTATGTAAAGATAGCAAACCCACAAAGGCTCCATGTGACTTTGACCTTGATTGACGTTTTGGGTTTGTCCAAAAATAACTTGACAATAACTTGTCAAGAAATTGACCGATTGACTTGATACTTCACATTTGCATTGCCTCAGACAGTAGATGAAATTGGGGTCAAAGGTCACAATAAGTGTGAAAATCGGTTCTGGGCTGGTATTCAAAAAGCTCTTAAGGGTAAACTTAAGAAAATTCATTCAATAATTAAATATACCTTAAGTCTTTTGCTTGTTAATTTTGGTGTCATTTTTCATTTAATTGGTTTATTTAAGTTGATTTTGCAAAGAAGAACAGTATTTTGGCATAACAAAACTGATATCATTAGAATTTCAATAGAAAATTGAATTTTAAAATTTTCCCTTATATCCAGCTTATGTAAAGATATGCCTTAGGAGCTTTATGAATCCAGCCCAGATCAATAACTTGTCAAAGAATTGACCGATTGGTTTAATACTTGGACAGTGGATGACCCCTATTGCAATTTGGGTCACTAAATCAGAGTCACTGTCACAATAAGTGTGAAATTCGTTTGCAATCAATAACTCATCAGCAAATTGACAGATTGGCTTAATACTTCATATGTACCCTGGCCTTGGACAGTAGATGAACCCCATTGGAAGTGGGGTCACTAGTTCAAAGGTCAAGGTCACTGTGCCAAGGCCCTGTATTTGGGAAGGGGCATCAGTCTCCGACCCCGGAGCTCTTGTTGATATCTTGATTCTTTGCATATTATTAAAATATAGATTGTCCATGTCTTATATGTTGAGACCAATATAGATGTGTTGTAGATTTGTTTAATGTTTAAGCTGTAAATTGTTGCAATGCTGTGTGTCATTATGTTTTCTTAACATTTTGAAAAGTTGAGATTTTTCATTTTATTGCATTTCATTGTAGAACGTTGAGTAAAATTATCTCTGCATTTTCTTTCTGCTTTACAGTTGTAGTGAGAAACGTGTAAACTTGTGTTCAACTATATATAAGTTATGCACTTGGCAAAGGCTGAAAGTTATTATTTATAATAAAAAAAAATTCTTCGAAGAAAAAAAAACATCACGTTATCATGGCAACCAACCAAAATGTGTTGCTTTTTCATAACAGGATTGTGATGGTCACAATACCATTAGAAAGTATACAAATAAGACCACAACAAAACTACAAGCAATATGTGTATTTATTTCATTACAAAATTGCATTTCTCCACATACAGCGATGAAGAACAGCTATTAAAGACCAAATTTAACAAATAAAATATTAGAACATGTACCAAACACGTATTGTTTTAAACAAAAGCAACAAAATGTCAGTGTTTCAATGGTTTTCCTTTAAAAAATACTTCATTTTTACATATTACAGATTGTATAATAATTCATGTTAAGACATTACGCAGTATTTGATTTTCAATCTTTTTCAATAAAAGGTCACATGACAAGTCTCTGAAGACAAAACAAGGAAATATTTATTAAAAATATTTATATTTTGGCCGTGCAATTTGAAAACTGGGCTTAATGCATGTGCGTACAGTGTCATCCCAGATTAGCCTGTACAGTCTGCACAGGCTAATCAGGGACAACTATTCTGCTTTTATGATATTTTTTGTTTTAAGAAAGTCTCTTCTTGGCAAAAAACTAGTTTAAGCAGAAAGTATCGTCCCTGATTAGCCTGTGCGGACTTTATGCACATGCATTAAACCCCCTTTTCACAGAGCATGGCCCATTTAAATATGTTACTTATCATTGTATTGTGTACAATAAACGTACAACTTAGTCATAATTACACTAAATGTATTTTGGGTGGATGGCCGTATATTCATATACATGACATAACTGAATACATTTATCAAAATAATAGAAATAGTTAGTCTATATATAGTTATTACCACATAAAGTACAAGCGTTTTTTATTTTGAAAAACATTCTTGTCTCTTTATAAAACACTGCTATGATGCAACTGCTGCAATTTGAAGGCTTTCATTAAACAACACCTGTGGATTGTTTATCGGACTTGTGTCATGCAAAAATGGATATTATGCCATATAAGGCCATCATAGATCCATCGCAATTTATCAATTTGGTAAGGAGCTTCCCTGTCCGCTGTAAAGCCTAGCAAAGTTTTGTGATCTCATAAGTGGACAGGATGGCTCCAGATCAGACTGGGACAGGATGGCTCTAGACCAGACTGGGACAGGATGGCTCTAGACCAGACTGGGACAGGATGGCTCTAGACCAGACTGGGACAGGATGGCTCTAGACCAGACTGGGACAGGATGGCTCTAGACCAGACTGGGACAGGATGGCTCTAGACCAGACTGGGACAGGATGGCTCTAGACCAGACTGCGACAGGATGGCTCTAGACCAGACTGCGACAGGATGGGCACACTGGTCCAGCTCTACACTTACCGCATATGGTGCGACTCAATTGCTCATATGTAAATGTAATTGACGTCTTTTTAAAAAAATAAATTGTAATTAAATAAATGTTCCTATGTGAATAACACTGATGTTAATTACAAATTTAACAATGTGCATATAACAATGGTTTTCTGCATATATGTAGTTTGTTGTAAAAACATTCTTTATTTTATCAATCGACAGCATACACTTTATAATGCTCACGCTAAAGTTATTTTTTAAGCAAAGAGTTCTGAAGTTAAGAAAACATGCTATAAGAACTTTATTCCATACATCAACTGTATATGCTAAGCATTTAATTATTATAAATATTATAGTTATATTATACAATGAAATACAATGAAATTGTTAATGAAAGTTAAGAAAAAAACACTATCATGAATTGTATTATTAAGTAAATGATAACCCAATCAAGACATATACACATCTGTAATTCTGTTAACTATCTGCATATCCAAATTGTAAAAACTGTGTCAACAGTAAAACGGGCACATTAAGTTTTCACACAATTTGTGGAAAAACGAAGACTTGTTATTCACAAACGAGACATTACAGTCACAAGGTAAGGATCTAGGATCAGACAGTTGCAGGGTGTTGATCAAAAGGCTGGAGAGAAATACCATCCTGGTAATTTGTAAAATTCTGGCTAATTAGGAAATCCAAACGATAACAAATGCAATTAAGATTATTCAGGTTATTATAAATATGTAATACTTATTTGTCATTAAATTCAAGCAATAGTAAAATAAAAATAAAAAATGAAACATTTCAGTGCCAACCACCCCTGAGCGGTAGTAGGGAAGAGTGGTGTGTGAAGATGTACGCAGCTTCACTGTGCTACATGCGTCTATGCATTCCCTACAGCCCTACAACATAACTCCTCTCCGACCTCCCTTTAAGACTTTACAAAGAACAGCATTCTCAAAACACTGGGCTAAATGCATGCATGTAAACTTTCATCACAGATTAGCATTTGCAGTCCACACAGGCTAATCAGGGATGACATAATCCGCTTTTTTTTTTTAATATTCCGTTTCAAAGAGGTCTCTTGCAAACAAATATCAAGAATAGGTGGAAAGTGTAGTCCCTGATTAGCCTATGCAGACTGCAGAGACTAATCTGGGATGACAATAAAAACATATGCATTAAGCCCAGTTTTCCCAGAACCCAATTTACAACTATCTCCCAATGTCAATATCCTGCTCTCATTTCTCCGACTTGTGGTAATACTCCTCCGTGTTCGGAAACCTGTTAGACTTGTAGTCTGTATCGTTATCGAGCCTCTGGGCCAGGGACCGGCTCAACTGGGCCTCAAATGCATCGTGAAGGTCAGAGTCGCTGGCCAGCTCAGTCGTCAGGTTGTCAAGGCTGCTGATTGGCTCGACGGCTGCTGCGGCAACCGCCTGGCGTATCGAGTCAGGTAAGACATGAGCAGGATTGGAGAGGTCGCCAGGCTTCTGATCGGCCATCATCTGGGGTAAAGGAGACAAAACATACTAATGACCATAAAACAGGTTGCTTGCTGACCCGAAACAGAATAAAGGCATATACTTGAAGAAGACACATGAATCTATGATTACAATATATGATACACTTAAAAACTAGAAATGGCGCGGCAGAGGCCGACGCCTATCCCCATGCTGCATGTTTGACCCAGGGGTGCCCCAGGGTTGGTAATGGGGCCATGCACAGTTGCGATTGACCGTATTGTCATAAGAGAAGTTCAGTATCAATTAGAAGTGAATCAGTGTAGAAATGAAACTATAGTAAAAGGCAATTTTGGGTGGGCGTGGCCTATGTGGGCGGGGCGCCCCAGGGTTGGTAATGGGGCCATGCATTGTTGAGATTGACCGTATTGTCATAAGAGAGATTCAGTATCAATTTGAAGACAATCGGTATAGAAATGAAGAAACTATAGTAAAAGGCAATTTTGGGTGAGCGTGGCCTATGTGGGTGTGGCCTATGTGGGCGGGGCGCCCCAGGGTTGGTAATGGGGCCATGCATAGCTGAGATTGACCGTATTGTCATAAGAGAGGTTCAGTATCAATTTGAAGTGAATCGGTGTAGAAATGAAGATATTATAATAAAAGGCAATTTTGGGTGGGCGTGGCCTATGTGGGCGGGGCTCCCCAGGGTTGGTAATGGGGCCATGCTTAGTTGAGATTGACCCTATTGTCATAAGAGAGGTTCAGTATCAATTTGAAGACAATCGGTGTAGAAATGAAGAAATTATAGTAAAATAACCTAAATCAAAGCGCTGAAGGCACTGTAGGTGTTCGCTGTTGTAAAATGTCGTCCTTGATTAGCTTGTGCGCATTGCACAGGCTAATCAGCATGCACAGGTTAATCTTATTTGACATACATTAAGCCCCGTTTTCGCTGAAAGCAGCCAAAATGTACAGATTTCAATGATAAACACTAGACTGGCCAATCTCGTCTTACAAGCTGTTAAACACTATTAGTCATATAAACCCTCTGCAGTGTACCAGTGGTGAACTATAAACAGGCAAATGTGGTGGTTATCTTTCCTAGCAGACGCTCTTTATAGCATTAGTTGTCTGCTACAACAGGCAGTGGTTGTCTTTCCATACTGTACCTAAGGCTTTTAAGCACATACTGATTTGCAAAATATGGTCTGTAACTTTAGTGAGCTAACGCTCACACTAACAAGAGCACCACCTTGCAGTGCAGACCGCTCATCTATTTTTCTTTTAAAGGTGAAGGGACCTATCTTAATACTTCAATCACAAAGGAGGGAGGGGCGGGATGGAGGAAGGTGTATAGTGTGGGTGTGTGGTCATTTATTACATTTTCTTCCAAAAATAAGAAAAAAATGCAAAAAAAAAAATTTTTTTTTGGGGGGGGGGGGGGGGGCGGCAGTGGGAGGGTATAGTGTGAGGATGTAGTCATTCATTAGATGATCTTTAAAAAAAAATGAAAAAAAAAGTGTTTTTTTTTGGGGGGGGGGGGGTGTGATTCTGGGGGGGGGGGGATGGGGGAATGGTTTGGGTGGAGTCTATTGTGTTATGTCAGGTAAGAGTTGTTATGTCGAAGTATCAATCAAATCTAATCATAAGTAAAGAAGTTATGGAAATGTTAGCAAAATTTAATAATTTGACCTTGATAGTCAAGGTCATTCAAAGGTCAAGGTAAAATTCAACTTGCCAGGTACAGTACCCTCATGATAGCATGAAAGTATTTGAAGTTTGAAAGCAATAGCCTTGATACTTTAGAAGTAAAGTGGATCTAAGCACAAAATTTAACCATATATTCAAAGTTACTAAGTCAAAAAAAGGCCATAATTCTGTCAAAAGGACAACCAGAGTTATGCAACTTGTCCTGTACTGTCCCCTTCTGATAGTTTGCAAGTGTTCCAAGTATGAAGGCAATATCTATGATACTATAGGAGTAAAGTGGACCAAAACACAAAACTTAATCAAATTTTCAATTTGTAAGTATAAAGGGCCCATAATTCTGTCAAAATACCAGTCAGAGTTACATTACTTTGCCTGCACAGTCCCCTTAAGATAGTTAGTAAGTGTTGCAAGTATGAAAGCAATAGCTTTGATACTTTAGAAATAAAGTGGACCTAAGCACAAAACTTTCTAAATTTTCTATTTTCTAAGTATAAAAAGGGCACATAATTCTGACAAAATGCATGCCAGAGTTATCTAACTTCGCCTGCCCAGTCCCCTTATGATAGTTAGTAAGTGTACCAAGTTTGAATGCAATAGCTTTGATACTTTATGAGAAAAGTGGACCTAAACACAAAACTTAACCGGACGCCATGGTGATGACAATAGCTCATTTATTTTTTCATAATATAGATGAGCTAAAAAATGAGTAAAAATCTTTGATCCGGCCCCCCCCCAACCCCCATAACTTTTGACCCAGGGGTCAGAGCAAAATTCCAAATAGTTCACCATCCCACATATGCTACCATGTATGTAAGTTTCAAGGTTCTAGTGCTTATAGTGTAGGAAGAGCAGGTGGCCAGGACGGACAAAACCACAATATCCCCACTTTTTCTCCGAAAAGCGTGGGGATAAAAATATGCCCATACAAGGAAAAATGTGTTACACTTAACATTTAAAAATGTTAATGCTTGATGGCATCTTACTTTTTCCATAAAAGAAGCAAAATAATTTTAAAAAAAACTACAATTAATTGTTTTTTGAAAAGAACAATTATATTCCTGGTAAGATCGCATGCAATACCGCAAAAATTAAATTTGATTATCACCCAAGAACAAGTTTTTATCTTTAAAAACAGCGTTTTCTTACAGTGATTTTTTTTGCCCAAAATTACCGCCGATATTCGGCTGCTTCCCAATTGCAAAAATCAACGTTTTTTCCCAAAAATCTGATCAAAATTTCCCAAAAAAGGACCAAATTTTCCCAATAAACACAATAAGATTACAATGTCATTTAGCGGTAATGTCGTAGAACAAGTGCCGATCGAGCTTGTCGATTCGTCGCGGAAGGACAACTGACTTACATATTGGTTCGCGAATGTAGCCGAATACATATGATTTTACATTGCCACTCATTTCTCTCTATATTGGGGAGAATATCGACGATAGTCGATGTATCCGGATTGAGTACGCCTGATTTTACACACGTCCAAGATGGCGGAAAATTTCGATGAAAGGCGAAAATGATAAATAACATGCGAATTAACAACAGATATCATATGGTTATTAGGGAATTATTTAATGCGTGTGTCAATTAGCGCATAATACTACATTTGAGATAAAAAATACATTTATTAGAAGTCAGCACAGTGAATGTGCGTCACAGAAACGAGTGTTGACGTTGGAAAATTGGACAGTCTATTCACAAAGTTAAAGCATCTACTATGAGTATCGTTCGGAAATGGAAAGAGACAAACATGATTTGATTTATATGTTAGTGGATCTTTGTATACTCAGATTCATATGCATATTCTGCTTTATTATGTTTGTCACGCTGTACAGTTTACTGAAATAGCATTGAACTGAGGTTGTCAAGTGCAAGATATTGAAAGGTAAACAAATTAAATATATTCTTTTAACTCCATTTAATACATCAATTACACAACAAGAACACTAAAGCGTGTTTGTTGATATTTGTTAATGTTTTCCCCATATGAAGTATAGTTAAAAAAATACTGAATTAAATTAATACTCTAAAGGGGTTATGATTAAATGGTGTATTTAAGAATCTATAGATTATTGCAAGTTTAATATGCATGGGGAAGGATATTAATATAATATTGTCTTCATTGTAAGAAGACATTAAAGCAGCACTTTACAATATAAAATTGCTGTCAAACATGCACTTAAAAACAATTTTAATTCTGTTACGTATAATAATATTTATAATGCTTAATGTTTCCCAATTTCATGGTTTATCACGCTATTTTTCCCTATTTCATGGTTTATCGCACTAATTTTTCCAATCCAAATGGCGCAGGCTGTAACAAATAAAAGCAAAAAAAATCACTGTCTTATATACTAACAAGAGCTGTCACCATAGGATGACTAATGCCCCCTATAAATACTTGGTAGAAGTTATGAGCTTTTTTCGAAACCTAAACACAGATTTCGAAACCTAATCGCTGGCCTAAGTTCAAGGTCAAGGTCACAGGGGTCAAAATTTGTGTGCGTATGGAAAGGCCTTGTCCATATACACATGCATGCCAAAATTGAAATTTCTATCTGAAGCGACATAGAAGTTATGAGCATTATTCGAAATCTAAACGCAAAGTGTAACGGACAGTCCGATCACTATGTGCCCTCCTTTGGGGGCATAAAAATGTCTTAGAATATCAAAATAAATCAGAAAGCCACATAAACTAGAAAGCGGACACCATGCTAAATCCTTGAAATGCACTAAGTGACCCTGTGACTTAGTTTTTGTGCCGGCATGACCCATATTCGAAACTTGACCTAGATATTGTCTTGAAACAACTTCTGACCAAGTTTGGTAAAGATCAGATGAAAACTACTTCAATTAAAGAGCGGACACCATGCTAAATCCTTGAAATGCACTAAGTGACCCCGTGACCTAGTTTTTGACCCGGCATGACCCATATTCTTTACCTAGATATTGTCTAGCTTCAACTTCTGACCAAGTTTGGTAAAGATCGGATGAGAACTATTTGAATTAGAGAGCGGACACGAAAATTGTGACAGACTGACAGACAGACTGATTGACAGACAGACAGACTGACGGACAGTGCGAAAACTATATACCCCCTTTTCTTCAAAAGGGGGCATAAAAATCCTGCCAATATCCATTGCATTGAAGTTAGGCAAACTTCCACGAAATTCACTTTAATACCAGCTTTTACTATGTACGTTTCTGTGTTTGGGAGGGACCCCTTGCATGTAGTTACTACGTACCTTTCTGCGTTTGGGAGGGACCCCCTGCATGTAGACGTCACTGTGGGGCCGCTGTGGGGCCTGGCCCCTCTGTGTCTCAATGTCACGCATGATCACTGGCACCCAGTCCTGAAAACACACCAGTTGTTGTATAATGAGCCTCGCTTTGGGAAAACTGGGTTTAATGCATGTGCGCAAAATGTCATCCCAGATTAGCCTGTGCAGTCTGCACTTTCAGAATTGACAGCTTTTTCTTGGAGAAGAGACTTCACTTAAAAGAACAAGATGTGTTTGTGAAACACAATGTCCAGAGCTCTAGATAAGGATTTAGTCTAAAGGGTATTTTACACCCTGATATTATTGTTAAAGGGTATTTTACTCCTTAGTTTCAGCCATAAAGGGTATTTAGGAATATTGAGGGGTATTTTTGTTTTTACATAGAGAACTGACATAGTACATGACGTGTTTTATCTAGAAATATATTTATTATTTGTTATTTATTACTGCAAACAAAATAAATTTTAAATGATGATATATATTCAACTTACATGTGTTGTATCTCTGTCTTGATTGGTTCATGTAGTACAATTAAACTAAGTTATGGCACTGCTTGTGCAATTGAAAATAAAGTCACACTGCCTGTGGTCTATGTAAGTTAACTTAAAACATCTAAAACGTTAAAACTTGAACTTGTTCTTTTCATAGTCACTCATCTGAACTTGTCTTCACTTTCTTGGCCCGGGGCTTATAACCCTGATTTAATCTTTTCTTTTTTCTCTTTTTATCTTTCAGTTAGACCAGTAATGCATAAGATGGGTCTTATGATCCCACAGGGACCTGGTAAATGTTCGTGGCAATCAGCATTTCAAGATTCTCTCTATGGCAGAGTGCTTTTGTTGAAAGATCTTTGTAGCAAGCCATTATCATCCCATTCAATCTTGGCCGGTTACGCACTTTTATCGATTATAAATACGTACCGAGATTTGCATTGCGTAATGTTACGTACATGGGCCGATTTTTAAAGCGTTTTTTATTTTTTTCAATGCGTAAATACGCAGATACGCATCTTATCTAGAGCTCTGACAATGTCCCCCTATATGATGTTTGACCTTGAAGGATGACCTTGACCTTGTGAATGATGACCTTGACCTTTCACCACTCAAAATGTGCAGCCCCATGAGATACACATGCATGCCAAAAATCAAGTTGCTATCTTCAATATTGCAAAAGTATTCATAAAATAAGCGATTTGGGCCACATATATTTGACCTCTGACCTTGAAGGATGACCTTGACCTTTCACCCCTCAAAATGTGCAGCTCCATGAGATGCACATGCATGCCAAATATCAAGTTGCTATCTTCAATATTGCAAAAGTATTTATAAAATAAGCGATTTGGGCCACATATATTTGACCTCTGACCTTGAAAGATGACCTTGACCTTTCACCAATCAAAATGTGCAGCTCCATGAGATACACATGCATGCCAAATATCAAGTTGCTATCTTCAATATTGCAAAAGTATTCATAAAATGAGGGATTTTGGCCACATATATTTGACCTCTGACCTTGAAGGATGACCATGACCTTGACCTTTCACCACTCAAAATGTGCAGCTTCATGCATGCCAAATATGAAGTTGCTATCTTCAATATAGCAAAAGTTATTGCAAAATGTTAAAGTTGGCGCAAACAGACCAACAAACCAACAGACCAACATACCAACAGACCAACAGGGCAAAAACAATATGTCCCCCACTACTATAGTGGGGGACATAAAAATTCAATAAAATCGTTAAGTGTCTCATTGATAAGCCTACACAGACTGCACATGTATTAAGCCCTATTTTCCCAGAGAAAGACTCCTATCACACAGGATAGTTTATTGATATCAGTCTCTAACTACACTCTCTCTCTACCTTGTATCATACTGCTACATAGATAGCTGTCTCATATCACACAGGATAGTTTATTGATATCAGTCTCTAACTACACTCTCTCTCTACCTTGTATCATACTGCTACATAGATAGCTGTCTCATATCACACAGGATAGTTTATTGATATCAGTCTCTAACTACACTCTCTCTCTACCTTGTATCATACTGCTACATAGATAGCTGTCTCATATCACACAGGATAGTTTATTGATATCAGTCTCTAACTACACTCTCTCTCTACCTTGTATCATACTGCTTCATAGATAGCTGTCTCATATCACACAGGATAGTTTATTGATATCAGTCTCTAACTACACTCTCTCTCTACCTTGTATCATACTGCTACATAGATAGCTGTCTCATATCACACAGGATAGTTTATTGATATCAGTCTCTAACTACACTCTCTCTCTACCTTGTATCATACTGCTACATAGATAGCTGTCTCCTATCACACAGGATAGTTTATTGATATCAGTCTCTAACTACACTCTCTCTCTACCTTGTATCATACTGCTACATAGATAGCTGTCTCATATCACACAGGATAGTTTATTGATATCAGTCTCTAACTACACTCTCTCTCTACCTTGTATCATACTGCTACATAGATAGCTGTCTCATATCACACAGGATAGTTTATTGATATCAGTCTCTAACTACACTCTCTCTCTACCTTGTATCATACTGCTACATAGATAGCTGTCTCATATCACACAGGATAGTTTATTGATATCAGTCTCTAACTACACTCTCTCTCTACCTTGTATCATACTGCTACAAAGATAGCTGTCTCATATCACACAGGATAGTTTATTGATATCAGTCTCTAACTACACTCTCTCTCTACCTTGTATCATACTGCTACATAGATAGCTGTCTCATATCACCCTGCCTGATATATTTTTTATATCAGTTCACCAGGAAGTTGTTATATTAGTCCATTTTTAGAGGTAGATCATATTAATAGAACTCAAATATAAAGTTATCATTCGTTTAAAATTGAATCAGATTCAACAGGACAAACAATACAATACCAAGTTATTATATATTTTATACACAAAACAAGGGACAAAATTGTCACAAAACCAGGTTTTCATTGTGAAAAAAAAATCTGATAAAGGGAGAAAACTGAAACTGAACTTTTGAAATGACCAAAAAAAATTAACCCCCTTTGTAAGTTTTTTTTTTTTTTAAATCTATTTTTAGTCGTGGCGACCTTGACATTGGAGATATTGACGTGATTCTTTCGTGGGACACACCGTCCCATGATGGTGAACAAATGTGCCAAATGATTTTAAAATCTCACAATGAATGACATAGTTATGGCCAGGACAAGCTCATTTATGGCCATTTTTGACCTTTGAACTCAAAGTGTGACCTTGACCTTGGAGATATCGACGTAATTATTTCGCGCGACACACCGTCCAATGATGGTGAACAAATGTGCCAAATGATTTTAAAATCTGACGATGAACGACATAGTTATGGCTCGGACAAGCTCATTTATGGCCATTTTTGACCTTTGAAATCAAAGTGTGACCTTGACCTTGGAGATATCGACGTAATTATTTCGCGCGACACACCGTCCAATGATGGTGAACAAATGTGCCAATGATTTTAAAATCTGACAATGAACGACATAGTTATGGCCCGGACAAGCTTATTCCGCCAGCCCGCCAGCCAGCCCGCCAGCCAGCCAGCCAGCCCGCCCGCATTCGCCAATCTAATAACCAGTTTTTTCCTTCGGAAAACCTGGTTAAAAACCCATAAACAGCAAACAAGAGATGTGTTTGTCAAAAACACAATGCCCCCTACTGCGCCGCTTTGAAGCCATATATTTGACCTTTGACCTTGAAGGATGACATTCACCTTTCACCACTCAAAATGTGCAGCTCCATGAGATACACATGCATGCCAAATATCAAGTTGCTATCTTCAATATTCCAAAAAGTTATGACCAAACTTTAATGAAGGTTGAAGTTTTAGGAAAGAAAAATACAATGATATTTGACCTTTGACCTTGAAGGATGACCTTGACCTTGACTTTTCACCACTCAAAATGTGCAGCTCCGTGAGATACACATGCATGCCAAATATGAAGTTGCTATCTTCAATATTGCAAAAGTTATCAAACTTTAACCAAGGTTAAAGTTTTGGGACACACACAATGAATGATTGAATGACAGACAGACAGGCCAAAAACAATATACCCTCGATCTTTCGATCCGGGGGCATAAAAACCTATTATACAAATATTAAGCACGAGTATCGGTACTCATGACATCACTATTTACACATCAAACGTCAAAAATCATATTCATTCCCGAAAAAAAAATGCAGCGTTGTAGCTATTATTTTTCACTGTTTCTTATAAAATGGGAGACTGGGAGGTATAATAAACAGAAACACAGATGATTGTTTTGTAATATATCAGAGTTGGCACAAATAAATAACGGCTCCGAAAGCCTCGCCAATAATTTTAATCTAACCCTCGTCTGATATATTAACCTGTTTTTGTCCCCTTCTGGTGAAACCGGAGGGGACTTATGGTTTGCGCTCTGTCTGTCAGTCACACTTTTCTTGATCCTGCGATAACTTTAAAAGTTCTTCATATTTTTTCATGAAACTTGAAACATATATAGATGGCAATATGTAGATAATGCACGTCATTTTATTTTGTTCCCATGTCAAGAATTCTGGTTGCTATGGCGATAAATAGACTAGAAATATTGCTGACAATAGTGGATCCTGCGATAACTTTAAAAGTTCTTCATATTTTTTCATAAAACTTGACACATATATAGAAGACAATATGGAGATTATGCGCATCATTTCATTTTGTTCCTACGTCAAGAATTCTGGTTGCTATGGCAACAAATAGACTAGAACTATTGCTGAAAATAGTGGATCCTGCGATAACTTAAAAAGTTCTTCATATTTTTTCATGAAACTTGACACATATATAGATGGCAATATGGAGATTATGCGCATCATTTCATTTTGTTCCTACGTCAAGAATTCTGGTTGCTATGGCAACAAATAGACTAGAAATATTGCTGAAAATGGTGGAGTTTCACCAGTAGGGGACTTACATTGCTTGGCAATAGTCTTGTTTTATATGTATCATACACACTGTACCTAGCAAGTGGAAAGATATACAATCAATAGCATTTCATGGATGAGCAGAAATTAATTTGTTTTACCGAGGGTACAACAGACTCCCATCCATCGCTGGCAGACTGTGCCCCGGCAGACGTGGGCTGGTTGACTGGTGTTAGGGGCTTCTTGCTGCGCCCCATGTCTGTTGAAGCTGCGCCCTTGATCTCACGGGCAGGAGAGAGGGTCAGAGGGATGTCTACCTCCACCTGGCAAAACCAGAGAAGACATGTACACTAAAGTCAAGGTACGGCTTATTTATCAGTGTATTTTCCCCCTTTTTGGGAATGGGAAAATTTAGATTGAGAAAAAATGAGTCATTTTGACTTAAATTGGGATATCAGTGTTGTTATTAGTGCTAACAAATACTTCAAAATTGAGAAAACCGTGTTTTCAATATCATATTTAATTTTAAGGAATTTGGGAAAATTATATACTTTTTCCATTTGATGTTGGTCTTTATAATAACCTAGAATTTAAACGAAAAAAAACAACAACACACTATTAATTTAATTGAAATACATGAAAAAAATGATAATTTTTTCAGCCAAATATTTAAATTTGCTTTGATGGGCTACTTTGGGTGAATGACTTCAGTAAGCCTTAAGCTATTGTTATGACAAATAATGAGCTCTGACCTCTGCTGCTCCAGGTGACCGAGCATCTACAGGAGGACTTGTCTCCATAGGATGACCGTTTGTTTTCTCACTGGCCCCTTCCACACCTGACTTGCTTACACGTTTAGGGGACGGCTCCCTCAGGGGCGAGGAATCCCTCTTTACACTGGCCTTGGGGGTAGCTGATGACCTTAGAAAGATTGACGGATCAACATTAAAAAAAAATACTAGGCACATTGTAGAGTGCATATTTTTGTGGTTTCACACAGTTTATTATGTGCTTTATGTTAATAACAATTGACTCATAATTTAAATTATAATTGTCCAACAAATATTTGCTTAAAATATTCATTTGACTTTTTTTTAAATACACACACACACCAGATACTTTATTTCATGACAATATCATTTTGTTATTAATCAATTTAGAGAAGGAACATGATTTTAAGATTGACACACACAGGTATAGTTGGCATTGTTAATTTGGTGTCTGAAAGCATTGTCAGAATTTTTCTCTTAACACACTTTAGTATTGGCTTCACCACCACAACAGAGTTAACCCTTTACAACTTAGATATGTATTTGACACATTCGTAGTCCCCAAGAAAGTTAATTTTAATAAAAGACCTTTATTACTAGATTCAAGTTTTAAAAGCTTCATTTGCATCCCTTAGATACTTATGAGCAGCAAACACCATAAAACCTGAACAAACTGCGAGTTACTCGCATTCTGTTCTGGTTTTATGCTTTTTGCACTTAGCCATTTTCACTTTGCTTCTGGGTGGGAAAGGGTTAAATAAATACTTTTGAACTTAACTTAAGTTTGACACACATCCAAAAGTTTAAACTAAACTTAGATAGTACACACTTATCAAAAGTTTCAACTAAACTTAAGCTAATAAAGCATTTAAAAAATGCCACCCATACTTGCTCAAACTCTCCTGTGTAGAACTCTGAGCAGTGGACGCCGAAGACGCAGCTTCTGCTGCTGATGATGACACTTTTTTCACGCCAGACCGTGCCCTGCGTTGAGCCCCTGCAGACTGGGGTCCCGCAGACTGGTACACAAGGAAATGGGCCACTTCACCCTCGGACACAGTGATTGTCGGGATGAATGAGGCAAACTGCTGGGTTGTAGTTGCAACCATCCATTGCTGGATGAGAGGGTTTACTCCAGTTGTGAACATGGCCTGCAAGAATATAAGAGGGTTCACTCCAGTTGTAAACATGACCTACAAGAATATAAGAGGGTTCACTCCAGTTGTAAACATGACCTGCAAGAATATAAGAGGGTTCACTCCAGTTGTAAACATGACCTACAAGAATATAAGAGGGTTCACTCCAGTTGTAAACATGGCCTGCAAGAATATAAGAGGGATCACTCCAGTTGTGAACATGGCCTGCAAGAATATAAGAGGGTTCACTCCAGTTGTGAACATGGCCTGCAAGAATATAAGAGGGTTCACACAAGTTGTGAACAAGGCCTGCATAGGACGGTTCACTCCACTTGTGAACAAGGACTGCAAGAATATAAGAGGGTTCACTTGTGAACAAGGCCTGCAAATGGAGGCTCGAACTTTTGACCAATAAGAACAACATTACCTTCTGTACATTAAATGGGTGATCCAAGAATTGTTGTCAAGTTTCCAGAAAAATTCCCTTGAATGGTAAAGGAGATATGGAACAGGACAGAGAAATGAAGGCTTAAACTTTTGACCTTAAAGAATGACCTTGACCTTGAGCCAGCATGACTGACCAGTGCCTCCTGCAGATCCTCTTAATGACCTTCAAGCAGATCCTTGACCCTTTATCACTTAAATACGTATTTAACCCTTTATCACTTAGATATGTATTTAACCCTTTATCACTTAGATACATATTTAACCTTTTACCAATTAGATACGTATTTAACCCTTTACCACTTAGATAGGTATTTAACCCTTACCACTTAGATAGGTATTTAAACCTTTTACTTTACCACTTAGATAGGTATTTAAACCTTTTACTTTACCACTTAGAAAGGTATTTAACCCTTTACCACTTAAATAGGTTTTTAACCCTGTACCACTTAAATACATATGTTGCGGCATTTGTAGTCCCTTAGAAAGTTACATTCAATTAACGACCTTCCTTACTGGATTCAAATTTTAAAGGCTTTATTTCCAACCCTTACATACTGGTGAGCAGCAAACAGCATAAAACCTGAACAGACTGTGAGTTACTCACAGGCTGTTCTGGTTATATGCTATTTGCACATAGCCATTTTCGATTTGCTTCTAAGTGGTAAATGGTTAACAGAGTACATGTATAGGAGATCTGGAGTGAAGATATGGAGTGAACATGGCCTGCAACAAAATTGCCTTTATTATCTAATTGTATTTCATTTTTAAATTTTTTATGGTTATGTTCTTTTAACCACTAAAACAGGCACTTTGATGTGTTTGCAGACACTTACTTACAATTTGTTCTGGTTTTATGCTTTTGAGCAGGAAAAGAGAAAACCAGAGATTAAGCACTTAAATTGTACTTTTGATTTATATAATGGAATGTGTTGCTGCACATGTTTTACACGTTTAATGATGTTCTATGGATACTATTACATATGAATCATAATATATTAAACAAGAAACCATCAGAGACAGGTGATGCTCCCCAAAGTTTTTTTTTGTCACAATATTGCACTATATATTCAGATAAAAAGAAACGTCTTGAGGGGCATAACTTTAGACAAAATAATACGATGGATGGTTTAGCAACTTAAAAATTTCAAAGGGCCATAACTCTAAATAAATCATCTAACCAGAAACCACAAATAACATGCACATCTCCTCAAGGTAGTTAAGCTTCCCATAAAGCTTCATTAAATTCCAGTCAGTAGTTGGGGGGACAAGAATTGCACTATATGTACAGTTAATGGAAAATTTCAAAGGGCCATAACTCTGTGAAAAATCATCCGACCAGAACCCGCTGATAATATGCACATCTTCTCTTGGTAGTGAAGCTTCCCATAAAGTTTAATTGAATTCCGGTCATTAATTGCTGAGAAATAGCCCGGACAAAAATTGTGCACGGACGGAAGGACACACGGACAGACGAAGCGGCGACTATATGCTCCCCCAAATTTTTTTGGGGGAGCATAATAATTAATACCAAAAGACCAATTGCTAGTCACATAAACTGATGTCACATAGAATCAGTTGAACAATGTCATCAGACTGTGCATGACTGCTTCATTGCATGCATAAAGTCCCCATAAATTGGCAAGTATCTTTTTAGCAAAAATCTAGTAAAGGCGGAAAGTGTAATAGATTTTTAGCCTGTCCAGACTGCACAGACTAATATGAACAACACTTAATGCCCCATTTTCTCAGATCAAGGGTGAAACATTACTGCTATACCCACCAGCCTGCTGCGTAGCAGAGCCTCCACCTGTGTGATCCCTCCCAGGCATCGACTGCACAGCACAAACAGCTCTGAGAGGAAACGACGAACACTAGCATACAGGTCCTGCCCGAAATGAGGGTCACTCTCTGTAATAGTGTAACACCTAGGATTCAGCATTGAACATTTCTATATTAGTATTAGATCCAATAGTTTATTTCTCACTTCATTTCTTTAGCTGTAAAGACATGAGTTCAAGTTCATTCAGAGCAAGGTGATAACGAAAGGCAAATCTAGAGCAAGGTTATAAAGGGAAAAAAGTCTAAAGCAAAGTGAGGTAAGTCAAAAGCAAGGTGATAAAGAGAGGCAAGTCTAAAGCAAGGTGATAAAGAGAGGAAAGTCTAAAGCAAGGTGATAAAGAGAAGCAAGTCAAAAGCAAGGTGATGAAATGAGGCAAGTCTAAAGCAAGTTGATAAAGAGAGGCAAGTCTAAAGCAAGGTGATAAAGAGAGGCAAATCTAAAGCAAGGTGATAAAGGGAGGCAAGTCTGAGGCAAGGCATTAAAAGGAGGCAAGGCATTAAAAGGAGGCAAGACTGAAGCAGGGTGATATGGGGACGCAAGGTGATAAAGCAGTGTTTTTTTCATTCAAAATTGGGTCCGGTAATCAGATCCATTTTGTATATTTTCTAAAATGGGAGCTAAAAATTCCCAATGGTAGGTTTCCGATATAAAACAAGATGTGTTTGTGAAACACTATGTCCCCCCAATATATTTGACCTCTGACCTTGAAGGATGACCTTGAACTTTCACCACTCAAAATGTGCAGCTCATGAGAAGTTGTTACAAAGTTATAGTGTATATTAAATGAGCGATTTTGACCCATATATTTGACCTTTAACCTTGAAGAATGACCTTGACCTTTCACCACTCAAAATGTGCAGGTCCATGAGATACACATGCATGCCAAATATGAAGTATAGACTGGGGGACATAACAATGTTTTTTTTAGATCTCAATATTTTGTTCATCTCCCATCCATATAAGTTCAACCCAAGAACATGTAAATACAATACTGAAAACACTTTTATTCTAATTTTTAAAGCATTTTTTTAGCAAAACAACAACAACACTGCTTTCCCAATTTTAGTCAAAACGCAGCGAAATTTCCCAATCTAAAAGGACCCGGCCCCAATCCCAAAATGATGAAAAAATAAACACTTTATAGGGAGGAAAGTATGAAGCAAGGTGATAGAGGGATGCAAGGTTATAAAGGAAAGCTTGTCTAAGGCAAGGTGATAAATGGAGGCAAGGTGAAAGAGGTATGAATTTGAAGGCAAGGTGATCAAAGGAGGCAAGGTGATAAAGGGAGGCAAGGTGATAAAGGGAATAAAGGTGATAAAGGTATGAATTCGAAGGCAAGGTGATCAAGGGAGGCAAGTCTGAAGCAAGGTGATAAAGGGAGGCAAGTCTGAGACAATCTGATAAAAGAAGGCAGGTCTCACCTCTGGAATTCATGACAAATGTGACCAGATTGAAGAAGTGCTGTTCCAGAAACCTGTTCAGGGTTGACAGGAAGTCGATGTGTGGCCTACATTGGGCTGCAGACTGGAACACAACACATAGCAACAATGATTAAAGCAGGGAATGTCATAATTGAGTCCCATACAAAGAAATGATCACTTTTAACAAACACAGATACATTTCCTTGCATATATTCACACAAAAAAGGTTTTAACAAATGTTTCTTATTGATAGATTTATTGCTCTTCAAGTTGCCTCTCAAAAATAACAATTTAAAACAAGAGATGTGTTTGTAAGAAACACAATGCCCCCAACAATTAAAAACAAATTCTTTGGATTATATCCCTTCAAAAAATATTACTTCCCTTGTGAAAATGATCTGTACCTGCCAAATGATATAAAATAGAAATTATCTCCCTTTAAAGCTTGTTACTTCCCTTGAATTTTGTTTTTTGACCTTTGACCTTGAAGGATGACTTTGACCTTGACCTTCCACCACTCAAAATGTGCAGCTCCATGAGATACATATGCATGCCAAATATCAAGTTGCTATCTGAAGCGACATAGAAGTTATGGCTATTTTTCTAAACCTAAACGCAAAGTGTGACGGACAGACAGACGGACAGTCCGATCACTATATGCCCTCCTTCGGGGGCATAAAAACAAAACAAGTAAATGTTACATTAAATACTCAAAGCTGATTAGTGGGGGGGGGGGGGCATATTTGACATTTCACAGTTTGTTGCACGCTCACCACTGTGTCTGCTATCTCTGTCTCCATGGACTCCACTAAGTCCTCCACAGAGCTGCGGACGTTGTCAGGTGTACACTCTGCCCCGTTAAGTACCCGCCTACCCAGGAACTCCCGCAGTGGGGCCTGTACCTGGTTGAGGGGGGTTGGCTGACCATAGAACACTGACAGCAGGTCTGTGATCTGTAGGCTGGACAGAACGCAGGACATTATCTCATTGAGGAATCCTGAAAGAATGAGAGACATTAGCAGATTGGACATGATCTCATTAAGGAATCATGAGCACACAAGAGATTTTTTTATTGAGAAGTCCTGCAAGTACCAGAGACATAAGCCACAGCCGTTAATCGCGGGTGCCAACTCTTTTTTGAGATGCATAAATACATAAGCCAATGCTACTTCCCAAGTGGCGCTCAGGCCTGGATGTTTCGAAATTTCATCAATAATTTTACAGGGTGATTAGTGTTAAGATATTTGTTCAGCATATATCACATTATTTTTTAAATTGGGCAATGTAGTGCGATTAAGCAAGGATTAATTCATTCAAAAATGTACATTCTCAACCCATTTCAAACATGAAAACCTTTATAAGTTGTGGCATGCAAATGCAATTTACCCAAACCAGGGCCTGTATGGGTTAATACCCCTCTATGATGTGGCTTTAGACTGTCAAAACTGCCATGTGGGCTTTAGTGCACAATTGCGCGGTTTCAGTTTAATAAGTGCATGCCTTCAATACAAGTATGGCAGAATAATACAATTAGCCATTTAGTTACCTTCACCCTGTGGTATGCTGTGCTCCTGACCGAGTCCAGACAGGAAGTCAGAGATAGTCTGCCTCGGTGCCTGGCCCAGTGCTGCCTGGGACATATAGTTTGTGATGCCACTAACAAGCTGGGTAAAAGCCTCATCTGATATGGGCTGGGCTTCTGATTGGCCCGGTCTGGGTCCCGTAGACTGGGCAATGGCTGGGGACTGGTTTGCTGTGGCAGAGTTAGACTGGTTTCCCCCTTCTGAAGTTGACTGGTTACTAGCTCCAGTAGACTGTGTTCCGGCTGCTGACTGTGTCGAAGTGGCCAGGTCGGACTGGTTGCCACCCTGAGTGGTCGGAAAATGATTGGTGTCATGAACTTTTTACATTAATGATGTGAGGGCATAAATAGGCCTTCAAAATTATCTTTCGTCTTTTACGCTGTGGGAATATCTGTTTTAATGTTGTGTATTATTTGAATATTAAATAATTCTTAATTTTAAAGACAATGTTAACACACAAATTTATAGTTGGAAAAAAGTTCAGATTTATAGAGAAGAATACAGCTGATTAAAAACAATTTGCCAATGACAAAAGCATTATTAAAACAAGATGTGTTTATGACACACTATGTCCCCCCCATATATTTGACCTTGATGGATGACTTTGACCTTTTACCACACAAAATGTGCAGCTCCATGAGATAAACATGCATGCCAAATATCAAATTGCTATCTTCAATATTGCAAAACTTATGGCCAATGTTAAAGTTTGACGCAAACAAACAAACCAACAGACAGGGCAAAAACAATATGTATAGACTGAAAGACATAAAAACAAGGGCTGTTTGTAAAACATGCATGCCCCCCATATGGGCTGTCCGTTGTAGTGGCAGCCATTGTGTGAATACGATTTTTGTCAATGTGACCTTGACCTTTGACCTAGTGACCTCAAAATCAATAGGGGTCATCTGCGAGTCATGATCAATGTACCTATGAAGTTTCATGATCCTAGGCAAAAGCGTTCTTGAGTTATCATCCGAAAATCATTTTACTATTTCGGGTCACCGTGACCTTTGACCTTGTGACCACAAAATCAATAGGGGTCATTTGCAAGTCATGATTAATCTACCTATGAAGTTTCATGATCCTAGGCGTATGCGTTTTTGAGTTATCATCCGAAAACCATTTTACTATTTCGGGTCACCGTGACCTTGACCTTTAACCTAGTGACCTCAAAATCAATAGGGGTCATCTGCGAGTCATGATCAATCTACCCATGAAGTTTCATGATCCTAGGCGTATGCATTCTTGAGTAATCATCCGGAAACCATTTTACTATTTCGGGTCACCGTGACCTTTGACCTAGTGACCTCAAAATCAATAGGGGTCATCTGCAAGTCATGATCAATCTACCCATGAAGTTTCATGATCCTAGGCGTATGCGTTCTTGAGTTATCATTCAAAAACCATTTTACTATTTCAGGTCACCGTGACCTTGACCTTTGACCTAGTGACCTCAAAATCAATAGGGGTCATCTGCGAGTCATGATCAATGCACCTATGAAGTTTCATGATCCTAACCCAAGCGTTCTTGAGTTATCGTCTGACAACCACCTGGTGGACGGACCGACAGACCGACATGAGCAAAGCAATATACCCCCTCTTCTTCGAAGGAGGGCATAATAAATTCTTGATAAAATCATGAATAATTCATGATGCAAATTAACCAATGATGAGAGAAAACAAACAATGCAAATGAGCCTTGCACTAGGAAAACTTATTCAAGTACGTTTAAGTGTTGCCCATAATAAGTCTGCGCAAACCACACATGCTATTCAGGGAAAACACATTCTGCTTTTTTTTTCATGTTAAAGGAAGTCTCTCCTTAACAAAAAAAACATTTTCAGTTTTGCACAGGCTAATAAGTGACCAAACATAATGTACATGCTTTAAGCCCTGTTTTCCTAGAGGGAGGCTCAATGTCAATATTACATTACAACAAGTGACATACAGCAGTTGCAGCTGAAGACAGCATGGTTCTCAGCATCTGCAGGAATGGAGGTTCAGTGCCACTAGTTGGGGCAGGGCCAGGCTGAGTCGTCCCGGGGGTCCCTGGCCTAGCCCCTCCTGCCTGGGGCCGCATGGGGGGAAACTGAGGGGGTCGGAATGGTGGCATCATGGGAGGACCACCCTGCGTCCTAAATCTCATGCCTACAGAAAGGCATCAGACTAATAAGCTACTGAGCTGTGCTGTGGTTTAATGCATGTGTGGTACTGAGCTGTGCTGTGGTTTAATGCATGGTACTGAGCTGTGCTGTGGTTTAATGCATGGTACTGAGCTGTGCTGTGGTTTAATGCATGGTACTGAGCTGTGCTGTGGTTTAATGCATGTGCGTAAATTGTTGTCAAAAGGAGGTCCCGTCTACACAAACAAGAGGCCCATGAGGGCCTGAATCGCTCTACTGGCTGGAATCAATAGGGCTCAAGCCCTTGGTAGTATGAACAATCTGAGTAAGTTTTAAATAAACAGACCCAAAATGGGAAATTTATCGCATAAACAAGAAGAAACGTAAATTTAAACTTCAAATGGCTCCTTTTCGACCATAAGTTGGACAAATTTTATTCACTCTCAATGGGGTTCTGGCCCTTGATGATATAAAACATCTGTTGAAGTTTCAAAGGATAGAACTTTATATGTAAACAAACAAGATATGTATTTGTCGGAAACACTATGTCCCCTTCTGCGCTGCTTTGAATATTTATTTTTTTACCTTTGACCTTGAAGGATGACCTTAACCTTGATCTTTCACCACTCAAAATGTGCAGCTCCATGTGATGCACATGCATGCCAAATATCAAGTTGCTATCTTCAATATTGCAAAAGTTATGGCAAAATGTTAAAGATTTTCATTTTTTTCTCAAATTCCAGGGGAAATAATTCTGGACTTTTAACTCCGATATTGCTAATTTTCAATAGGGTTTGACTCATCATTCAGATAAAGACACTGTGCAAGTTGGGAATTGATTTAATAAAAACTGTGGACTTTATTGCGTAAACAAGCCATATTTCAAAATTTTCTCAAATTCAAATTATCTCAATTCTGAACTTTTTACTCTGATGTAACCCAATTGCAATAGGGTTCGAGTCCTCATTAATATAAAGACACTGAACAAGATTGAAAAGAATCGGATGAAAACTGTGGACTTTATCTCGTAAACAAGAAAAAGTCTAACGCACGCACGGACGGACGACGGCAACCACGCCATGACATAAGCTCTTCAGGCCTTTGGCCAGTAGAGCTTAAAACCAGTGAAGACGGATATTGATGTCAGCCATTCCTAATGTAGGACAACACTTTATACAAATGCATTTAGCCTAGTTTTCCCAGAACGGGTCTTTATGGTCTGCTTATCAAGAGTTTAGATCGAACTGTTGTTTGTCCTTAATATGTTAATACCATATTAGATACAATAGATTCAAGCTTCACCTTATAACATAATTTTTCGTTTAAAAGATGGTCTCTTCTAAACAAAAACCCAGTTTAAGTGGATAGTGTCATCCCTGATTAGACTGTGCAGGCTGCATAATATAATCTGGGATAACACTTAAAGCACATGCATTAAGCCCAGTTTTTTCTGAGCAAAACTCAGATACACGTATAAAGGTACTTATATTTCTGGCATGCTTATTGTAATGGTATTAATTTCTACATCACAAAAGTGAGAATTAAGAATATCTGTGCGTACTTCCAGGGAACATGGCAGCCAGACCTTGAGGCATTTGGCCATGAACGCTGACCTGGGGACGGGGGCCAGGGGGTCGAGATGGCGGGGTGAAGGCACTTCCTGTTGATGTGGGGGTGCTACCTGTGTAACATAGAAATGTACTACCTGTATTACGTAGAAAATGTACTACCTGTCTAACATGGAAAATGTACTACCTGTTTAACATGAAAAAATGTACTACCTGTTTAACATGGAAAATGTACTATCTGTATTAAACAGAAAATGTACTACCTGTTTAACATGGAAAATGTACTACCTGTCTAACATGGAAAATGTTCTACCTGTTTAACATGGTAAATGAGCTACCTGTATTAAACAGAAAATGTACTACCTGTATTAAACAGAAAATGTACTACCTGTATAGCATAGAACATGTACTTCCTGTATTACACAGAAAATGTACTACCTGTCTTACATGGAAAATGTACTACCATTTAACATGGAAAATGTACTACATGTTTAACATGGAAAATGTACTACCTGTTTAACATGGAAAATGTACTACCATTTAACATGGAAAATGTACTACCATTTAACATGGAAAATGTACTACAATTTAACATGGAAAATGTACTACCTGTTTAACATGGAAAATGTCCTATCTGTTTAACATGGAAAATGTACTACCATTTAACATGGAAAATGTACTACCATTTAACACGGAAAATGTACTACCATTTTACATGGAAAATGTATGACCTGTTTAACATGAAAAATGTACTACCTGTTTAACATGAAAATTCACTACTTTGTTTGTTTGAATTTCAAGTTTTTTCAAGTTTCAACATTATTTCACAGTTGTCAGTTCAGCTAATTATCTAATTTTCTTGGGTAAGGTAGTTTACCAGAACTTCATGCACCAACTTATTTACGTAACTGAAAACTGCTCTTCTTGATTCAGAGGTCGAGGGTTCATGACTGTCAAAATAATAATAGGACCAAAATCCACATGTGGTACGTGGCCATTCCGGAAATGAAAAACCAAGATCCTCAGATGTTAAGTCTATAACTCTAACAAGAGGGCCTGAAAGGCCCAAAGTCGCTCACCTGAGATAAAAAGAAATGACCTGTTCTTTGAAGCCCAAGATATCAATAGAACAAATGTTCTAACCAAGTTTCATGAAGAATGAACAACAAATGGCCCCATTGCGGAAATGTTTTTCAACAGACTGGAACCATTTTTGAACTTGTCCAAGATATTATTGGGACAAATCTTCTGAAAAAGTTTCATGAAGATCCAACAATAAATGGTGTTTTTCCACCAATCTGGACCATTTTTGAACTCAACCATCATATCCAGAAAACACATGTTCTGACCATATTTCATGAAGATTGCATTAAAAATGTGACTTCTAGAGCGTTCACATGTTTTCACTATATACATATAGAGAAAAGTGCCCCACCGCCTGGCGACCATGTTTTTTCATCGATCTGGACCGTTTTCGAACTCGTCCGAGATATCAATGAAACCAATGTTTTGACCAAGTTTCATGATGATTGGGCAAAAATTGTGACTTCTAGAGTATTCACAAGGTTTCTCTATAGCCATATAAGGAATACTGCACCACCCCCTGGCGGCCATGTTTTTCAATGGACCGGAACTATTTTTGAACTCAACCAACATATCATTTAGACAAACATTTTGACAAAGTTACATGAAGATTAGGCATCAAATGTGACTTCTACAGTATTCACAAGGTTTTTCTTTTTTTTGACCTGGTGACCTAGTTTTTGACCCAGCATGACCCAGTTTCGAACTCAGTCGAGGTATCAATAGGACAAATGTTCTGACCAAGTTTCATGAAGATCGAACAATAAACGTGGCCTCTGGAGTGTTCACAAGGCAAATGTTGACGCCGAACGACGCAAGACGAACAAAAGGCGATCACAAAAGCTCACCAGGAGCACAGCTCAGGTGAGCTAAAAAGTGAGCTGAAAGACCCAGATTAAAACAATTGATGCAATCAAATACAAGTATAAGAAGAAGATGATCTAGCTGAATTACCAGTGTTAAGAGGTGTTAAAACAGTTACCCTGACACATGAACAATTGCATTTTTCTCCAGATCAAATATTTAATACGCATAAGAAGAAAATGTTTAGAACTCAAAACAACCCATATTCATCAGTTCTTAACATTTGAATTTGTTGTTAAGCAGACCAACACAAGCCATCAAAATAAAAGTTTGACAAATACTTTAATAATATTCACTGTAAATGTAAACCAGAGGTTAACTCTTTTAGTGCTGGAACCGAATTTTGAAGGCCTTTGCAAACAGTTTGGATCCAGATGAGACGCCACAGAACGTGGCGTCTCATCAGGATCCAAACTGTTTGCTCTTCTGATAGTATTCTTTGAACATTTTTTGAAGAAAATGCTTATTTTAGAAATTCAGCAGACAACCAATTTCCCAGCATGCAAAAGGTTAAAGTAACAGCCTACTTGTGGCTGTGCTGGTGGCAGAGGTGGCTGTTCCAGTAGTGGGTTCTCCTCCCAGAAGACCTGCCATCAGGTTGGAAACCATGTCAGCTAGTGCCATCTCATTTGTCTTAACAGGAAGAGAAAAAAGGCAAAAATAAAATCTGAACTACAAAGACCTATAAAATACTGTTTCATAGCTTTGTTTTTGTGATGATTGTGTTTCAATTGTTGTTGAAACAAGCCTCAATTGCTATTAATGACATTAAAGTCCTACCAAACCAGATGTTGTTGTCTTTTTCTCAAATTTTGAGCTGAAATTTGCAACCAATCTAATAGATACATCTTTTGTCCTATTTGATTGCCTCAATTCACAATTTAAGTTCCAAAATGTTTTTTATTTATTCAATAAATAAGTTGAATCTCCCAATCAACCTTGTTTAGTTGAACCATACTGTAGCAAATATAATGTAAAACAAGCAAATTCGTTGAATTGATATCCCCGCCAATATGCTTCTTGACACAAAAGTGTTATATTTGACACTCAAAATAGCATTTTTTTAAGATACAAAGGGCCATAACTCCGTTATTAGCAGATTGTGTACAATGCCATTAGGTGTTTTCCTAATCCTCTTATCCATATATATATACTCATACCAAGTTTCAATGAAATCAGCCAAAGCACTTCCAAGGTATGGCTCCGGACACACAAAAAAGCATTTCTTCAAGATACAAAGGGCCATAACTCTGTTATTAACAGATGGTGTACAATGCAATTTTGGCATGCATCATCCTCTTATCCATAAATATACTCATACCCAGTTTCAATAAAATCCGCCAAACCACTTCCAAGATATGGCTACAGACGGATGGAAAGACGGACGGACAACGCCAAAACAATATCCCTTCACCTATGGCGGGGGATAACAAAACACATGTACATAAAGCAATGATGCTCCCTCAGGCCATATTTATTTCAAAACTCCACTTATGGCGTTTTGAGGCCAAATTTGACTTTAGACATCTAAGTGTGACCTTGACCTTTGATGCATTTACACTAGGGATATGCCGGACACGCTGTATGGAGACAGATGTCTTACCATGTTCTAAATTGTGCCAAATTATTAAAAATCTCTCCATAACAGCAAAGATATGGCTGAGACAGAAATTTGCAGATGTTTATTGTCATGTTTGACTTTTCAACTCCAATATATATGGCAAAGTAATAGGTGGGTAAGGCATTTTCAATGACCCTGCAAGATGATCTCAAAGACACATGAAGTTTGTACTGAATACCTGAAGTAATTTACAGAGATATGTACTTGTTTCATTCAAACTTTAATCTGAATTTAGACTTGTATAAAAACTTTATCCTTACAGGTCAAAGTAAAAGGTCTTGGTAATTGACTGTTTATCAAGACCCTGAACATGTAGGTAAAATTATGTTTCAATATCTGTAGTAGGCATAGAGATGAGGAGTTGTTGGACACACACATCAAACTGAATTGCTTATTAGGGGCACAATTCTGCTTAATTGCAACAAAGCATTATGATCAACCCGCTTCATCATTTGGTTGACAAGTATATCTTGAACTATTCAATGAAGAGTCTTACTAATAACAAGAGGGCCATGATGACCCTGAATCGCTCACCTGACTCATTAAGATCAGATGAAAACTATGACCTCTATTGTCTACACAATGTTTTTCTATGATTTGACCTAGTGACCTAGTTCCTGACTCTAGATGACCCAAATACAATCCCAACCCAGATTTCATCAAGATAAACATTCTGACCAAATTTCATAAAGATTGGATGAAAACTGTGACCTCTATTGTCTACAGAAGGTTGTTCTATTATTTGACCTAGTGACCTTGTTTTTGACCCCAGATGACCCAAATACAATCCCAAACCGGATTTCATCAAGATAAACAGTTTGACCAAATTTCATCAAGATTGGATGCAAACTGTGACCTCTACTGTCTACACAAACAAATTGTTGACGTACGGACGCACGGACACACGCAGGCACTCACAACGGACGCCGGACATCACACGATCACATAAGCTCACCGTGTCACTTCATGACAGGTGACCTAAAAATATGTGTCAGAGATAAACATGAACAGTTGTGGTTAAAATCCCATAGAAACAAGGGCTGTTTGTAAAACATGCATGCCCCCCTATATGGGCTATAAGTTGTAGTAGCAGCCATTGTGTGAATACGTTTTTGTCATTGTGAATGGTGGTGGTGGTGTAGTAGTAGTAGTAGTAGTAGTAGTAGTAGTAGTAGTAGTAGTAGTAGTAATAGTAGTTGTAGTAGTAGTAGTAGTAGTAGTAGTAGTAGTAGTAGTCGTAGTAAGTAGTAGTAGTAGTAGTAGTAGAAGTAGTAGTAGTAGTAGTAGTAGAAGTAGTAGTAGTAGTAGTAGAAGTAGTAGTAGTGGTAGTAGTAGTAGTAGTAGTAGTAGTAGTGGTAAAAGTAGTAGTAATAGTGGCAGTAGTAGTAGAAAGTAGTAATAGTAGACGTGGTGGTGGTGGTGGTGGTGGGGGTGGGGTGGTGGTAGTAGTAGTAGTAGTACTAGTAGTAGTAGTACTAGTAGTTAGTAGTAGAAGTAGTAGTAGTAGTAGTAGTAGTAGTAGTAGTAGTAGTAGTAGTAGTAGTAGTAGTAGTAGTGGAAGTAGTAGTAGAAGTAGTAGTAGTAGTAGTAGTAGTAGTAGAAGTAGTAGTAGTAGTAGTAGTAGTAGTAGTAGTAGTAGTAGTAGTAGTAGTCGTAGTAGTAGTAGTAGTAGTAGCAGTAGCAGTAGCAGAAGCAGTAGCAGCATTACAAGACCAATACTTAAGAATGATCAAATGGGAAAAGGTAACCTAGCACTGGCAGTAAATATGGGGCTCATTTACAGGTCAGATTTGGAATCTCTGCTGTAAAATGAGATTTTGAATGAATTAAAGGGAGGCAAATCTGTAATAAAAAGAACATGCATAAACCGTAGTTGTTTCCCTTGTTTGAACCATGCTAAATCCTTACAAGTTTGGAAAGAATTGGATGAAAAATTTGGACTTTATTGCATAAACACCATTTTCTCAATTCAAGGGGAGGTAATTCTGTACTTCATGGACCAATAATGCTCATTTTTTGTAGGGTTCGTTTCCTCATTGATATAAAGACACTGTGCAAATTTGGAAAGGATCGGACATAAAATGTGGAAGATTTTTGAAAGTTTTCACAAAATAGGCAAAAACGAATAAACATGCAAAGTTCAACGAGCTCCTGCGGCCATGTTTTTCGACGAATCAAATTTCTTTGAACAACTTTTTTAGGGGAGCCTTCAAAGGTCATCCCTGTGAAATTTTTTGAAAATCTGATGAGCGGTTTCTGACAGGAAGATTTTTTAAGGTTTTTACCATATATGGTCATGGCGGCCATCTTGGTTATGTGATCAAATTTTTTTTAACAATTCTTTTGTCCCATGACCTAGGGATGCTCCACATGAAATTTAGTTGAAATTGGCTCAATGTTTAGTAGAAGAAGATGTTTACAAATTGTTTACAGACAGACAGACGGACGGACGCTGGACGGTGAGTGATCACAATAGCTCACCCCGAGCTATCGCTCAGGTGAGCTAAAAACAGAAGAAATTTTATTTTTTTACATTTTGTAGGTATTAGACTATTGGAAAATAAGTCCAGTTGAGGAAAATATTTAGCAATGGAATTGCTCCAGTTACAAAGGTGTTGTCTAAGAAAACATCTCATAGGTAGGAATTGCTCCAGTTACAAAGGTGTTGTCTAAGAAAACATCTCATAGGTATAAAACATCCAACCTAATCCCCATCCTTATATAGGCCACCACAATTCGTCACTTTTAAATTGATCAAGAAAGTAAAAAAAAAACACTCTGTCATTTAAGCATTAAGGAGAAACAATTAGCCGAAAGGAGCATCAAATCCCACCTTTGTTGGTACATAGTGTAGAGAATAACTGACCTGGTTATTGCAAGAAATATATTTGAAAAACTATATTTGCCATAAAAGTGATGACATCTGTTAAAAGGAGAAACAACATCCTTGCTGATTTATAATGAATAGAATAACTGACCTGGTTTTTGTAAGAAATATTTGCAAAACAATATTTGCTATAAAAATGAGGAGAATTCACACCCTTGCTGACTTATAATGAAGAGAATCTCTCACCTGTTTTTTGTAAGAAATATTTGCACAACAATATTGACCATAACAAGGCAGAGCTGATGCATAATGAAAGGAATCACTGACCTGGTAATTGTTAGATTGTGAGATATGTTTGCAAAACTACTTGTACTGGTCATAAAAGGAGGAGAAATCACACACTTAAGGAAGTATAATAAAGATAATATCTGACTGGGGGGGGGGCGTCCTGCTGAACTGACAGGGGGGGGGGGGGGGTGGGTCCTGCTGAACTGACCTGGTTATTGTTTTCCTGCTTAACTGACCTGGTTGTTGTTTCCATGCTGAACTGACCTGGTAATTATTTCTCAGCTGAAATGACCTAGATATTGTTTCCCTGCTGAACTGACCTGGTTAATGTTTCCCTGCTGAACTGACCTGGTTATTGTTTTCCTGATGAATTGACCTGGTTATCGTTTCCCTTCTGAACTGACCTGGTTATTGTTTCCCTTCTGAACTAACCTGGTAATTGTTTCCCTTCTGAACTAACCTGGTTATCGTTTCCCTGCTGAACTGACCTGGTTATTGTTTCTCTTCTGAACTAACCTGGTTATTGTTTCCCTGCTGAACTGACCTGGTTTTTGTTTCCTTGATAACCTGACCTGGTTATCGTTTCCCTGCTGAACTGAACTGGTTACTGTTTCCCTTCTGAACTGACCTGGTTAATGTTTCACTGCTAAACAGACCTGGTTATTGTTTCCCTGCTGAACCGACCTGGTTAATGTTTCCCTGCTGAACTGACCAGGTTATTGTTTCCCTGCTGAACTGACCTGGATATTGTTTCCCTTCTGAACTAACCTGGTTATTGTTTCCCTGTTGAACTGACCTGTTTATTGTTTCCCTGATGAACTGACCTGTTTGTTGTTTTCCAGATGAATTGACCTGGTTATTGTTTCCCTGATGAACTGACCTGGATATTGTTTCCCTGCTGAACTAACCTGGTAATTGATTCCCTGCTTAACTGACCTGTTTATTGTTTTCCTGCTGAACTGACCTGGTTATTGTTTCCCTGATGACCTGACCTGATTATAGTTTCCCTGCTGCACTGACCTGGTTATTGTTTCCCTTCTGAACTGACCTGGTTAATGTTTCCCTACTGAACCAACCTGGTTAGTATTTCCCTGCTGAACTGACCAGGATATTGTTTCCCTGCTGAACTGACCTGATTATTGTTTCCCTGCAGAACTGACCAGTGCTTTCCACAGGATTTGTCTGGCGCCCCAGGGCTGATAGGGGTGGTTCGGGAGGGGTGTCCCCTCCCAATGTTGATTTCAAAATAAAATTAACGTGTCAATTGACATTCTGTGGTGCGTTATAACTCAAAGAAAAACAGCGTCAAAAGACGTCATTTGGTGTGCTATGACTCTTCAAGAAAATCCCCCAGTCATTTAAAAATATATATTGTTTAATTGTTTTTAAAATTTCCCACATAGATAGTAAAATCCCGACTCGAACGATTCCCTAATACATCCATTTCAACCCGACTCTATTACTGTATACCTACTACTTTTCAAGTTTCTATTTATTAACCGATAATCCCGTTTATTCCGTTTTATAAATCACTTTCTGGTAAATATTTATGATAACAGCTCTCAAATTATTATATACAAACCTTGCCATTTTTCTATAGTATCAAATAAATTTTCAGTGACTATTTATAGATTTGATGAAATATTGCCTCTGAACATGCGTCAATCCCCTGACGATTGTGTGCTTGTTAAAAAGAGAGAAAGATTCGACACAAAATAAATTTGCACTGCTAATTTGAAGTTAGAATATTTCAACGGTGCGGTAACATTTACATTCGGAAGTGTGTTTCAGATTAAACATGAGTTATCATCGACTTAAGCAAATGGGTTTCGGATTACAAATTTAATTATTCCCATTTGAGATTTCGACAAATATTAACTGTTGCGTTATGAACTCAACGATAATTCGTTTAAACACTTTACGAGTTGAATAAATGTTGCTATCATCAGTCTTCTAAGTAACTGGCTAAGATTACTGTGGCAATTACATGTACGTCACGAGTCGTCTGCATAATTAAACTGCAGGTATTGCCTGCCTACTGCTGACGCTCATACAAAGCGTGCGCTTTCCTTGGCCAATATTGGTTTTCTAATACAGCGACGCTCCGCCTTTAGGCGGGCTTAATTTGGGTAAAGCGACAAAGGATCGTAAATCAGCTTTCAAAATTTGCGGCAAAGTCGATATTGCTTTGATCTAAAGCTGCAATAACTGTAAGAATACACTGATTGGAAAATTTCAGGCGCCCCGCGGACTCTGATTTCGAAATTCAAGCGCCCTGGTGAGGAACCGTTAAATGGCCTGTGGAAAGCACTGGAACTGTTTATTGTTTCCCTGCTGAACTGACCTGGTTGTTGTTTCCCTGCTGAACTGACCTGGTAAATGTTTCCCTACTGAACTGTCCTGGTTTTTGGTTCCCTGCTGAACTGACCTGATAATTATTTCCCTACTGAACTGACCTGATTATTGTTTCCCTACTTAACTGACCTGGATATTGTTTCCCTACTGAACTGACCTGATTATTGTTTCCCTACTGAACTGACCTGATTATTGTTTCCCTACTGAACTGACCTGCTTATTGTTTCCCTACTGAACTGACCTGATTATTGTTTTCCTACTGAACTGACCTGGTTGTTATTTCCCTGCTGAACAATCTCCTGTGCATGCTGGGACAGGAAGTGTCTTGAGGAGCAGGGAAGGTAACTGTCTACTGGGTTCACATTCTGTGCCAGCGCAGGCATCCCTGGCAGCATGAAGGCCTGGGTTCTACCAGCAGCAGGGCCCATACCAGGGGTCTGAGTCCCGGAGGTGTTGCTGGGGGTCGGGCCAGACGTGGTCTGGGTGCCGGACACACTGGTGACAGAACCTGAACACAAGGTTTAATTGAATGTTTTAGTTTTCTGTAATTCTCTTTAAATAAGTCTATGTGTAACTTTTTAGTCATTGATATTATGTGAATAAGTTGAAGTATTATTTTATATATATATTCTGGTTGCATTTTTTGTTAAAATTGTGTCATAGATACCATAACGAATAAAAATTAACTAGAGCCTTGTCACAGATGTGACGTATACCCCCACATGCCGAATTGACACAGACTATTTTTCATCCTGTCTTCACAAAACAAGAGAACCTAATTTATGGCGATTTATAAGAATTATTATGCCATTATAATTTATAGCCATTTTGACCTTTGAACTCTTGAGTTATTTCACACGCCGTCCAATGATTGTGAACAAAATTAATGTACAGAGTAATTTTTAAATCTCACAATGAATGGCATAGTTATGGCCCAGACAAGATCATTTATTGCCATTTTTGACCTTTGAACTCAAAGTGTGACCTTGACCTTGGAGATATCGATGTAATTCTTTTGCGCGACACACCGTCCGATGATGGTAAACAAAAGAGTCAAATGATTTTAAAATCTCACAATAAACTACATAGTTATGGCCCGGACAAGCTCATTTATGGCCATTTTTTACCTTTGAACTCAAAGTTTGACCTTGACCTTAAAGATATCGACGTAATTCTTTCGCGCGACACACCGTCCAATGATGGTGAACAAATGTGCCAAATTATTTTAAAATCTCACAATGAACAACATTGTAATGGCCAAGACAAGCTCATTTATGGCTATTTTTGACCTTTGAACTCAAAGTGTGACCTTGACCTTGGAGATATTGACGTAATTCTTTCACGCGACACACCATCCAATGATGGTGAACATATGTGCCCAATGATTTTAAATCTCACAATAAACAACATAGTTATGGCCCGGACAAGCTCATTTATGGCCATTTTTGACCTTTGAACTCATAGTGTGACCTTAACTTTGGAGATATCGACGTAATTCTTTCAAGCGACACACCGTCCAATGATGGTGAACAAATGTGCCAAATGATTTTAAAATCTCACAATGAACAACGTAGTTATGGCCCGGACAAGGTCATTTATGGCCATTTTTGACCTTTGAACTGTAAGTGTGACCTTGACCTTGGAGATATTGACGTAATTCTTTCGTGCAACACACCGTCCAATGATGGTGAACAAATGTGCCAAATGGTTTTATAATCTTACAATGAATGACATAGTTATGGTACGGACAAGTTCATTTATGATTGTTGAACTCAAAGTGTGACCTTGACCTTGGAGATATCGACATAATTCTTTCGCGCAACACACCGTTCCATGATTATGAGCAAATTTGCCAAATGATTTTAAAATCTCTCAATAAATGACAAAGGTATGGCCCGGACAAGCATTTGACCTTTGAACTGCAAGTGTGACCTTGCCCTTTGAGATATCGACGTACTTTTTTCACAAGACACACCGTCCCATGATGATGAACAAATGTACCAAGTCATTTTAAAATCTAACGATAAATGACATAGTTATGGTCTGGACAAACTTTCAGTTTAAAACACACTAAGTGACCCCGTGACCTAGTTTTTTACCTGGCATGACCCATATTCAAACTTGACCTAGACATCATCTAGATACAACTTCTGACCAAGTTTGGTGAAGATCGGATGAAATTTTGGGACAGACAGACAGACCGACAGACGGACCGACCGACAAAGTGACTCCTATATAGCCCCCATTACCAATGGTAATGGGGGAATAATAATTTCTCTGGCATGCTTCTTAAAGTATCGTGTTTCTGTTTCAACCTAGCTTGGACGCCTAACATGGGGCGAGAAGAAAATATTGCCTATTATTACAAAATTCAAGCTAACAAGAGATGTGTTTGTCAGAAACACAATGCCCCCCCTATTGTGCTGCTTTGAAGCCATATATTTAACCTTTGACCTTGAAGGATGACCTTGATCTTTTACCACTCAAAATGTGCAGCTCCATGAGGAAAGCCTTTGAGCATCATTAAATGTGAATTACATGATTCATATAATATTTTATTTTTTTGTTTAGGGCTTTTCTGCATGTGGCTGAACACCCACAGAAACATAATGCCTTCATTAAGGAATCAACAACTAATAACCCTTCCTACTCAAAAACAAAATGAACATGGCTATATGCAACAAGAATAAAGCCAGAACAGCATCTTTCCAGGTATTATGCTGTTTGCTGCTCATCAGTCTACGAGGATTTGAAAACTTGACTCTATCATGGAAAGTCTTTAATTCATTTGATTTTCTGATGGACTACAAACTGGTCAATATGCTTATCTGAGACCAAAAGGGTTAGGTTCTGTTAAAAGTGGGCTCAGAGGATGTGCATTAAGTGTTGTCCCAGATTAGCCTGTGCAGTATGCACTGGCAAATAAGGAAAGACACTTTCAGGCTAAACTGGATTTTTGTTCAGCAGAGACTTCCTTTAAAGCAGAAAGTGTCCTCCCTTATTAGCCTGTGCGGAGTGCACAGGCTAATCTAAGAGGATATTTCACGCACATGCATTAAGCCCAAAGTTACTCACTGGAGGTCTGTGTAGCGCTGCTGGCTCCCTGCCCGGTCTGGGTCTGAGTGGCAGACTCGTTCCTGGGTGGGACGCCCGGGCGATATGAGAAGCTCATTGAACCCATGGTGCCAGCCCTGACCCCAGGAGGCAGTGGGCCCGGAGGACCAAACATTACCCCAGGCATCTGTATCTCCATTCTGGGCACGCCACGCCCTACCCCAGGCATCTGTATCTGCATTCTGGGCACGCCCACCTGCACGTTGGCTTGACCTGAAAATGGTTTTTGTTTTTCATGTTATAAAATAATGCGGTAAATGTCTTCAAAATTAGCCTAAGCATATTGCGCAGACTAAAAAAAGACGACACTTGAAGCACATACATTTAACTCAATAAATAAATCAATTAATCAATAAATAAATAAATCACCTAATCAATCCTTTAAAATAAAACAATCACTCCATTAATTACTAAATGTACTAGAACTTGTGACAGCAGTTGCAAATACCCTCAAACACTAGTGTTTTTCCCAGGCCATTTTTGTGTGGCACTGCGCCACACCACCCTTCTTGAGCGCCACTCTGCCCTTTTCAAATGCAAAAGCCACCATGGGCCCTTATTGATAACATCTTAATTGCCCCTTAAATAAACTTCAAAGCGGTCTAGTATTAGAGAATGGCCCCAAGGCAGTGAAGATTTGCGTGGTTGTGAATTAGTCATGCGTAAATAACACGGCGTCAATATCTGTCGATAATTCAAGTGGCTTTGATATACCAACCACACTAATCAGTCCGAAATGTGTACTCAACATAAAATCGTGGACAGTTACCTAGGAGATTATTGATGAAAACGAGAGTAATCCTGGTGGAAATTGTGCATTTCATCGTTATGGTGTTTTATATAATTAATAAATGAAACAATTTTTGTATCATATATACTCATTAAACAAAATGCGAGTCACATATGAGGCAGACATATTCAATTTTAAGTTGCTATGCGCACCTGTCGCTTACATAATTTTAACGAGATGGCGGACAATACAGGAAATAAATTGTGACTCTTGGCAAAATGGCAAATAACGATCAAATTAACAATGGCGATTATACATTTAGAAGGATATTAATGAAAATTAATGCCTGTGATAATCAATGATGCATGGATAGATAGATAAGATTTATTTCGGCATAGGAAGCATATACACAGTTCACAACATAACATAGAATAAAATAATAAGCAATTATTAAAAACTATATCATGTACAATAAACTATGACATGCTCACCAAACCAAGGATAACACAAAAAAGAGCAAGCCCTTATTTCCATTGTGGTCCTTATTATTGGTGGCATGACAAAAAGAGGCAGACCTTAAACATAACTATGTTGACCTTAAACATAACTATGTTCATAGTAAAATAATTATTCAATGAAATAAAAAATATATATCACCGTTCAAAAGAGATCAAACTAATTATCACAGTAGTGCTCAGAAAATATGACAGGAGCTGGAAACTAAGATCAATTGATAATGTTATCAATTACTGCAACACATAGATATTTTGACAGTTGTAATTTGATGATATGAGGTATCATGAATTATCTAAATTAAATATATTGCTAAAATGTATGTTATGAAGTATGAACTAATAATTATTAAAAATAAAAACCTAAGATGAAGCAAAGACCTATTATATCTATAGGTCTTTGGATGAAGTTAATATCTGCTTATTAAAAGTGAAAAGATACACATATATAAACAAGAGTGCCAAACTGTCACAAGATACGCCCGTTCGAAGGTTTTGGACACCATGCTCAATGCTTGAAAGTGTCCTCAAGACCTAGTTATTGACCCGGCATGACCCATATTTGAACTTGACCTAGATATCACTTAGATGTAACATCTGACTAAATTTGGTGAAGATCAGATGAAAACTACTTCAATTAAAGAGCGGACAACATGCTTAATGCTTGAAATGCACTATGTGACCTCGTTTTTGACCCGGCATGACCCATGTTCGAACTTGACCTACATATCATCTAGACACAACTTCTGACCAAATTAGGTGAAGATCAGATGAAAACTACTTCAATTAGAGAGCGGACACCATGCTAAATGCTTGAAATGCACTAAGTAACCTCGTGACCTAGTTTTTGACCCGGCATGACCCATATTTGAACTTGACCTACATATCATCTAGACACAACTTCTGACCAAATTTGGTGAAGATCGGATGAATACAATTTGAATTAGAGTCCGGACAAAGTGGCGCCGTTGAAAATGCACTAATTGACCCTATGACCTAGTTTTTGACCCGGCATGACCCATATTCGAACTTGGCCTATATATCAACTAGATGCAACTGCTGACCAAGTTTGGTGAAGATCGGATGAATACAATTTGAAATAGAGTCCGGACAAAGTGGCCCCTTTGAAAATGCACTTATTGACCCTATGACCTAGTTTTTGACCCGGCATGACCCATATTCGAACTTGGCCTAGATATCAACTAGATGCAACTGCTGACCAAGTTTGGTGAAGATCGGATGAATACAATTTGAAATAGAGTCCGGACAAAGTGGCCCCTTTGAAAATGCACTTATTGACCCTATGACCTAGTTTTTGACCCGGCATGACCCATATTCGAACTTGGCCTAGATATCAACTAGATGCAACTGCTGACCAAGTTTGGTGAAGATCGGATGAATACAATTTGAATTAGAGTCCGGACAAAGTGATGCCTTCCGCCCGCCGCCCGCCCGCCGCCCGCCCGCCGCCAAGGGGTTTCACATAATACGTCCCGTATTTTATACGGGCGTATAAAAATTAAATAATTATTAATCTAAATGACTTTTAATGGCAACCTTAAAGCCTTCTAACCTGTTGACCTCTGTGAGTGACTCAGGTAAAGAGTTCCAGAGTTTAATGCTGTTAAAAGAAAAGGATTCGGAACCATGACATTTGACAAGTTTTAGATAAAAACAACATATTTACTCAATGGATATATGTCGCAGAAACAAGTGATTGTAAATTAGAGTTCAGTTTACTCGCACAGTTAAAATATCTGTCAAGATTATCGTAAGAAAAAGGGATGAGACAAACATGGTTTTGATTATATGTTAATGGATCTGTGTATAATCAGATTTGTATGCATATATTGATTTATTATGTTTGTCATGCTATACAGTTTACTGAAACAACATGGAACTAAAATGGAAAGCATTGCAAGGTAAATATATTAATAATAATAAAAATATTTAATTAAATACATAAATTACCATTAAATGTGCTTATTATATTTTTTCCCCACAACTGCCTCTGATGCGATTAAATGTTTCTCCCAAAACCAGGTATTCACAGAACGTTTTGCCCTTTTTTGCCTAAACTGCACGTTAAAATGCCCATTTTGAATCCTGGGAAAACACTAGACACGATAGGAAATAATATGCAGTAAGTTGAAACAATATTTTAAACCAAAGGCCTTGTGGTTTCAGTGGAAAAGACTTTGAAATTATTTTTTCAATACATGTCAAAACAATTATTGGAACCACTGTGTGTATTGGATATTATGTTACTGCATTTTATGATGTAAAATGCACACAGTGTTTCAATTTAAGTTTTTTTTACAAAAACTGTTTGAAGTTCGATCAAGTTGAAAACACACTCTAAATACATCATTTTACTGCACTAAAAACAGTTTATTTATATTGTGTTTGTGTAGGTTTTCAGCCCTTTAAATCTCCACCTAAAGGAAATGAATTCGATTTCTGGAAAAAAGCTAGCCAAACTATTATTCATTAGATACTTGAACCCATGGTTTATTACAATAAAGAAATCCACACAGACTGCACGCACACACATGCGGACGGCGGACACGACGACGGACACAACAAGCTGGCTATGACAATACCTCGGTTTTCTCCGAAAACAGCTGAGCTAATAAATCCCTAGATTCCTTCATCAAAATTAAGTGTCATACAGCTATGTACAACTACCTTAAAACCAAAACATAAGGAAATACTTAACAAAAGAAGCAACAGAAATACTTGTTTTGTCTTTGGTAATATCCCATCTGGATTACTGTAATCTGATCTTGTATGGAACAGCTCAATGCGAAATAAACAAAATGCAACGTATCCAAAACATGTGTGCCAAATTGGTACTCGGCCGATAGAAATATGACAGTTCAAAAGATGCTTTATATGAACTTTATTGACTACCAGTAAAGGCAAGGATAACATTCGAATTACTGGCCTTTATGTATAATTGTTCTGTTGGTCACGCGCCAAAATACTTTACAGAACTTTTAAAAGAAAAAGTACCAGCACGTTACCTACAATCTACCGTCTTGTATAACGGATGTTATGATGTGAAACGCACGAAGAGAAAAACATTCTTGGATAGGAGTTTCGGAGTTGTTGGTCTGAAACTGTGGAATGAACTTCCATCAAGCATCCGGACTTCCGCCTCAATAGACATTTTCAAAGGGAATTTGAAAACATTTCTCTTCAGAGACTTTTACAACCTATTTTAATTTAAATACCTGTGATCGAGAAAAAAAATCGAGACTCAGTTGTACGGGCTTATTTGTCACTAGGACTTGGAGGACCAAGAAATTAAAGAATTGTGCCGGCTTCTTTGCTCGAAAAGGATATTTACTGTACAAGTGACTGGTAACCAAGAATCATTAGGGCTTCTTTGCTCAATGATTGAGTTACATTAACCAGCTGCCTTTTAGTCACGCTTAGGCCATCTAGTTGTGTCTTATAGTCACACTGTAATTTTAACCTTCAAGTTGTGTCTTGTAGTCACACTTGGTCAGTCTATTTGTGACTTGTAGTCAAGATAGTTCAAATAAGGTTAAAACCCAAAAGAAGTGTCCTTAAGGGTGACAGGTGACTAAAAGCTGTGGGATCCGACAGCCAGAGTGCAGAAATATCCTTTTACGTATCCTTTTAGTTAATGAAAAACAGTGTCTTTATGTTGCCAAATATTTGCTCATAATATCATTATAATTATTGTTTTAACCCTAGTTATATCAATTTATTACATAATATTTTACTTTTACTGTGTTTTAATAGTGTAGCCGGTATTGTTTTATTGCTTAAGTTTCTTACAGCATCATTATTTATATCACACATATTTAGATCATTAATCCTTTAATTAATGCTGCATAATATTATCAATACCTCTTATTTTTTATCAATTTCATGTACATATATATGTTTTGTACAACGCCATTGAATAACATTATATAAATAGGCGTTTCATCAAATTAGCAAGTTTCAAGATCAATCATTAAATAAATAACTCAATCAATCGAAACTGAAATTAATCAAAATATGAATCAGTCACTTATTAAATCACTCCAATCAATCAAAAAAAGCAATCATCTATTTTCTGAATCAGTCACTTATTAAATCACTCCAATCAATCAAGCAAGCAATCATCTATTTTCTGAATCAGTCACTTATTAAATCACTCCAATCAATCAATCAATCAAGCAATCATCTATTTTCTCAATCGGTCACTCATTAAAGCATTCCAATCAATCAATCAATCATCTATTATCTGTATCAGTCACTTTTTGAATCAATCCAATCAATCAATCATCTAATATCTGAATCAGTCACTTATTAAATCAATCCAATCAATCAATCATCTATTATCTGAATCAGTCACTTATTTTATCAATCCAATCAATTAATCATCTATTATCTGAATCAGTTACTTATTGAATCAATCCAATCAATCAATCATCTATTATCTGAATCTGTCACTTATTAAATCACTCCAATCAATCAAGCAAGCAATCATCTATTTTCTGAATCAGTCACTTATTAAATCACTCCAATCAATCAAGCAAGCAATCATCTATTTTCTAAATCAGTCACTTATTAAATCACTCCAATCAATCAAGCAAGCAATCATCTATTTTCTAAATCAGTCACTTATTAAATCACTCCAATCAATCAAGCAAGCAATCATCTATTTTCTAAATCCTACCTTGTCCCTGCAGACTTTGCTGTATTAGATTCTGCAACATGTTTGCAAAGTCGTTTGGACCCCCCGGGGCAAAGCCTTGACTTTGACCCCCTGGAGTTGACCCCTGACCTGCTGCTGACCCCTGACCCCCTGTAGGGGCTGTTGAGTTCATTGGTGGAACTGCATGAAGAATAAATAATCATAAACTGTGAACAATAACAACAATATATCATATGACTTACACACTTGGTGTTAACATAATTCACTGCTAATGTTTGTAAAAAAAATATTTGGTTGCAGACTGTGAACAATTACAACAATATATCATATCACTTACATTATTTGTTCTCACATGATTGACAGCAGGGTTTGATCATTATTTTTCATTTGAATGGAAAACACTTTTGGTTCTTGGAATTATATTTAATTATTTATATTCATTTCATGACTATCACATTCAAGCAATTTACCACTTAAATCTACTAAATAAGAGAGAAAGAATGGATTTGAAAGTTGTTTAAGGAGTTGAATATTGCGTTTGCAACGTTAACAAAATCTCAATTTTATTTTTGTAAAAAAACTGGTTCCCAATGGAACTTGTACCAAAGGCGATTTCCCCAAATGTAGTTAAACCAAACAGAACATTCAAATATTCTATCCTTTTAAGGTTCAATATTTTGTATTAGAGAGTGGGATACATTATTCAAAAGTATGTTTTTGATTCTTTTACTATAATTTAAGTTAAAAATAAATATAAAAAATGAAAAAGCCCAGCCACAGCCTAATGGGATTAGATAACTTAAAGCAATTAGAATACTAAAACAAGAGCACCGCATAACGGGTGCCAACGCTCGGCTGCGAAAGCTTGTCAGATTTTTTTTTTTTAGAGGTCACAGTGACCTTGATCTTTGACCTAGTGACCCAAAATTGGGTGTGGCGTGTAGAACTCATCATGGTTCATCTACATATGAAGTTTCAAACGTGTAGGTGGAAGCACTTTGATTTTAGAGCCTATGTAGAAGTTTTATATTAGAGGTCACAGTGACCTTGACCTTTGACCTAGTGACCCAAAAATGGGTGTGGCCTGTAGAACTCATCAAGGTACATGTACATTTGAAGTTTCAAAGTTGTAGGTGGAAGCTCTTTGATTTCAGAGCAAATGTTAAGGTTTATGTTAAAGTTTTATATTAGAGGTCCCAGTGACCTTGACCTTTGACCTAGTGACCCAAAAAAGGGTGTGACGTGTAGAAATCATAAATGTGGATCTACATATGAAGTTTCAAAGTTGTAGGTGGAATCACTTTGATTTTACAGCCTATGTTAAGTTTTATATTAGAGGTCACAGTGACCTTGACCTTTGACCTAGTGACGCAAAAATGGGTGTGGCGTGTAGAACTCATGAAGTTTCAAAGTTGTAGGTGGCAACACTTTGATTTTAGAGCCTATGTTAAAGTTTTATATAAGAGGTCACAGTGACCTTGACCTTTGACCTAGTGACCCAAAAATGGGTGTGGCGTGTAGAACTCATCAAGATGCATCTACATATTAAGTTTCAAAGTTGTAGGTGGAAGCACTTTGATTTTAGAGCCAATGTTAAGGTTTTAGCACGACGCCTTCAGCGGACGGCTGACGGCGGACGATGAGCTGGCTTTGACAATACCTTGGGTTTTCTCTGTAAAACAGCCGAGCTAAAAATTACTTAGAAGTTTAAAGAATACAGGCAGAAGGCTTTTGACATGTGAAGGGCTTGTCATTAGACTGACCCACTCACATATTAGTTAAATTAGAAAAAATCAGATTCTTTGAAAATAATGAAAAATATTAAAAATACTGCCTATGCCAAAGTGCATATGGTCTTAAACCCCATTATGTACAGGCATAAGTTCGTTGTTTTTTTAAAAGTTTTACATTTTCTGAGTTGATATAAAAGCCTGCCACACAATTTTGAGACTATGAACTTCTGTTAATTTTAAGGTCTGTAGTGTTACAGTATAGGATTTCATGTACCCATGTTGGAGGCTTGTCATCCACATAAACAATAGGACATATTACCATCTTATTGGACAGGGTTCTGCATAAAACAGGCAAAGTTATTCATTTTTAACGATAGAAACAAGAGATGTGTTTGTCAGAAACACAATGTTCCCTACTGCGCCACTTTGAAGCCATATATTTGACCTTTGACCTTGAAGGATGACCTTGACCTTTCACCACTCAAAATGTGCAGCTCCATGAGATAAACATGCATGCAAAAAATCAAGTTGCAATCTTCAATATTGCAAAAGTTATGGCCAATGTTAAAGTTTTCGGACAGACGCACAGACTGACAGTTCAACTGCTATATGCCATCCTACCGGGGGCATAAAAAGTGATTTATTTTTGTACTGGACCCTGAAATAAGCCTCCCACACATTTTTGAGAACACACATTCCTGTTAACTTCAAGCTATATTATGAGCCAGTGGAGGATTTGACTTACCCATGTTGGAGGGCATGTCATCCAGATCATCAGACGACACGACTTCAGCCGAGATGCTGTTGACAGTCATACTGTCCGGTCCCATCTCCACAAAAACAAACGGGTTGTCCGGGGTACCGTTACCCTGTACTGGGCCCTGTAAAACAATTGGCTCAACATTAAGTATAAACAATAGGATAGTGCAGTATGTTATTGTTCATGGCCCAAATTACAACAGGCTTCATTTTAAAGAACAAACTATATGATTTAATTTCAATATTTTAATTAATATCACTCTGGTTAGACATATGTGCTTCGTTGTGGATAAAGGGGCCTAGCACATGTGCACAAAGTGTAGTCCCAGGTGGGACATGTGCACAAAGTGTAGTCCCAGGTGGGACATGTGCACAAAGTGTAGTCCCAGGTGGGACATGTGCACAAAGTGTAGTCCCAGGTGGGACATGTGCACAAAGTGTAGTCCCAGGTGGGACATGTGCACAAAGTGTAGTCCCAGGTGGGACATGTGCACAAAGTGTAGTCCCAGGTGGGACATGTGCACAAAGTGTAGTCCCAGGTGGGACATGTGCACATGTGCACAAAGTGTAGTCCCAGGTGGGACATGTGCACATGTGCACAAAGTGTAGTCCCAGATAAAGGGGCCTAGCACATGTGCACAAAGTGTAGTCCCAAATAAAGGGGCCTAGCACATGTGCACAAAGTGTAGTCCCAGATTAGCCTTTGCAGTCTTTACAGGCTAATCAGGGAGGACATTTCCCACCAAAACTGGAAATAAAATTCCCAAAAACTATTAAAAAAAAATAGGTTTGTAAGAAATTTATCCATGTTTCATATTTAAGTGATATCAATCTTTTGAAACCTTGACAGCTTTTACAAGTTTATCTAGACATGTTTCATTTTGTTGTAGTTGGTTGACAATATTTTAGTAAATATAAAAATTCACTTTCATCTTTGCCCAGTTTTCGGAAAATAATGTGTACATGTTGCACTCAATCTTATTTTAAATTCACATGTCCACTGGCTGAGCCTTTTAGCTCCTGCAGCTGCATACCTGCCCTCCCAGCAGGGACTGTATCCCGGCTGACATCTGCTCTTGGATACGTCTAAAGTCATTGTCACTGCTGCCTCCAGCAGGCTGGGTACTGGTAGTGGACTGCTGGCTCCCAGCAGCTGGGGAGGTCTGGGTCCCGGTCCCTGCAGTGCTGAATGGAGGAACCGTGCTGGTTCCTGTGCTGGCTGTGGTTGCAGTCTGTGTTTGGGTACCAGTACCAGCCACTGATATCTGTGGAAAATGAATGCGTTTGATTGCAAATGAGCTGCAATCTAAGAAAACTGGGTTTAATGCATGTGAGTGTTGTCTTACCCTAGATTAACCTGTGCAATCAGTGCCTGATTAGCAAGTGCGGTGTGGTTTGCACAGGCTAATCAGGGACAACACTTGGCGCACACACATTAAGCCCCTTTTTACAGAGTGCAAATAGCATGTTAAATGTTCAATTTACAAAGAAACACAAAAACTGGATTATGATGATACTAAAATTCTACATAACAAAGAAACAGAAAAGCTTGATAATACTGCATAAATGGAAATAAAAACAAGTTTTGAACAACACAAATATAACTGCCAATACTAATGTCTTAGACAGTTATTAGGCAAGTTTGTGAACACAAAACAACGAAAGATGCAGGGCTCAACATTAACCTAAAAACCAACTTGCCCTGCCGGGCAAGTACTTGAAAAATCTTCTTGCCCTGAACGTAAAACCACTTGCCCAGACATGAAATATCACATTAACTGTAAACCTCGTATTTTTAAATAAAGATCAAAATGATACACCACGATACCTTTTTTATTTTTGCATATTTAACAAAATGATTACAGCAATTAAAGTCTAAATTAAATGCACTTTGTTCTTTTTTGCACTTGCCCGGGCGGACAACTAGATTATAAAATAACTTGCCCAGACCCAACTTTTACTTGCCAGGGGCATTAGGACAACCGTTACTGTTGAGCCCTGAAGATGTCTCAATTAAGTCTCAAAGTAAGCGTATAAACCGGTAACTTAATTTTGTTACTATGCTATGAAACAATGATAGTAAAATTACATAAAAGAAACAGAATATATAACCCCGATGTATGCACTTTACGAATCTGATATTAAAAATAAAACTAATCTAATGATTATGTATTAAGAAGTTACCTGTTTGACTTTGTCTGAAAAGAGATCTGAGTGAGCACACAGAAAGAATCACGTATTAACCCTTTGCATGCTGGGAATTTTTTTATGTGCTAAAATGTTGTCTGCTGAATTTCTAAAATTAGCATTTTCTTCGATTTTATTTTCAAAGAATACTATCAGAATAGCAAACAGTTTGGATCCTGATGAGACGCCACATTTTGTGGCGTCTCATCTGGATCCAAACAGTTTGCAAAGGCCTTTAAAATTCGGTTCCAGCGCTTAAAGGGTTTCAATTTTAGCCACTATGATACCAACAGGTCTAGTGAACACAGCATGGCTTGCTGAGCTGACAGAGTTCATGTTATACACCAGACTTGTCTTTACAGTAAGTCTGTTCATTATCAGACACATCAGACAGCCATAGCCTCCCAGTTTTAGTTTGAAACTAATGTATTTGTTAAACATTTGAGCCTCGCTTTTTAAAAAGGTAAAATGCATGTGTGTTAAGTGTCATCTCAGATTAGCCTGTGAAGTCTGCACAGGCTAATCATGGACACTTTAAGCCTTAACTGGATTTCCGTTAGGAACATTCTTCCTTTAAATGAAAACATTCGATAAAAGCGGAAAGTGGCGTCCCTGATAAGTCTGTGCAAACTGCACAGGCTAATCTGAGACGACGCTTTACTTACATGCATTAAACCCTTTTTTCACAGAGCTTGGCACATTTTTATTTCACATACAATAGTTTAACCCTTTCCCGCTCAGAAGTAAAGTGAAAGTGGCTTTTGCAACCAGCATAAAACCAGAACAGCCTAGGAGTAACCTTCAAACTGTTCTGGTTTAATGCTGTTGCTGCTTATCAGTTTCTTAGGATACCAAATGAAGCCTTTAAAATCTCAATCTATAAAAAAAAGGTCTTTTATTTAATTTTATTTTCTAAGGGACTACAAACGTGTCAAAATGCCCCTCTGAGCGGTTATCAGTCATCAATAGTTTGTCAAAATCTGTCAGCCATGCAATGCCGTTCTTACAGGCGTAGTAGAGCTGCTAGTGTCTGTGGCAGCTCTTGGTAGCCGTGGCGGTGCAAATTGGCGGCGAATCAGTCTAGGACTGCCCCCAATCTGTATCTGAGCCTACAACATTCATAGCCCTGTCTACAGCATACATACAACCAGACATACCTCGGTCTTCAGAAAACATACTATACATACCAGCCACTTTCTGCAAAATCAGGCTATAATGCATGGTTGTAAAGCGCCATCTTAGATTAGCCTGTGCATTCGGCACAGGTTAGTAAGGGAAAATAATTTCTGCGTTTATGGAATTTTTGGTTTATGAAGTCGCTGCTTAACCCAAAGCCAGTTTAGGAAGAAAGTGTTGTCTATGATTCGCCTAAGATGACTGCACAGGCTTATCTGTGATGACGTTTTAGGCAAATGCATTAAGCTTGGTAGACCAAATGCCAGAATCCATACAACATATGTGTCTTGTTCTGATAAAACTGGGCTTAATTCATGTGCATAAAGTGTCGTCCCAGATTAGCCTGTGCAGTCAGCCCAGGCTAATCAGGGACGCCACTTTCCGCTTAAACTTGATTTTCGGTAAGAAGGGACTTCCTCCAAACTAAAAATACCATTAAAGCGGGAAGTGTCGTCCCTGATTAACCTGTGTGGACTGCAGGCTAATCTGGGACGACACTTTACGCACATGAATTAAGCCCAGTTTGCTCAGAACAAGACACATATAAAGCCAAAACATTGATGTGTACAAAAGCTAACAACATAATCAATACCTATGGCTTATTGGAGTAGTCTTGCAATGGGAAAACAGGGCTAAATGCATGTGCGGTAATTGTCATCACAGATAAACCTGTGCAGTCCGCATAGCATAATTAGGGACAACACTTTCTCCTTTAATGAAGCATTTGGTTTATAAAAGTCTCTGCTGTTCCCAAATTCAGTTTAAGTGGATTGTGTCATCCCTGATTAGCCTGTGTGATCTGCACAGGCTAATATTGGATGACACTTTAGGCACATGCATTAAGCACAGTTTTACCATAGCGATGCTCCATACGACATCTAAGCCCACAAAATAAATGTATAAAAGAGCTAAGAACATAACTAATGTGAATGCATAATTGAATATATTATTATGTTCTATGTGCAGAACACTTGACATGTATGCAAGCCAGCAGATGTTCCAACTGATCAAGACAAACTAAAGACAACACCCTATACATCACAAAATAACATAAAAAGGTACCAAGATAAAACAAGAGCACCACCTTGCGGGTGCAGACCGCTCATCTATTTTTCTTTTTAAAGGTGTAGGGACCTATCTCAATTTCAAACACAAAGGAGGGAGGGGTGGAGTGGAGAGGGGTGTATAGTGTGGGGGTGTGGTCATTTATTACATTATCTTAAACAAGAGCTGTCAGAGGACAGCAAACAAACACACAAACCAACCAACCAACAGACAGACCTTTGACCTAGTGACCCAACAAGAGATGTGTTTGTCAGAAACACAATGCCCCCTACTGCGACGCATTTAAATAAAATTTCTATTTATCATTTGGCTGCTATAGAAATCATCTCCCTTTAAAGGTTATTACTTCCCTTGAATTTTGTCCAATCCAACCGGGGGGGTGGGGGGGGGGGACATCACTGACAACCAAGGCCGGTTTGGTTTAAAAGAGATCATAGCCAGATTTGATCATGTATCTTTGGACATAAGTCCACAGGTATGTAATGAACATCAAAGAAATTATAATTAAATCATTAAAAAAAAACTTTGACAAATCAATTATTTGGGTTATAAATAATCAAAATAATAAATCTGTACAGTAACTGTGAAAAGAACTTCAATTCTTGGTAAGGAAATATATAATATGAGATTTATAATTATATAAATTACTTCCCTTGAAAATAATTGTTTGTAACAAATCTCTATTTTTAGTAGCAAATAATTAAAAGCCACTACCGTGACTGTAGATTCACCACTCAAAATGTGCAACTCTATGAGATACACATGCATGCCAAATATATAAAGTGGCTATGTTCAATATTGAACAATTTTCTCCCTTTTTAAAGCTTATTACTTCCCTTAAATCTGTATTTTTTACCATAGACCGTAAAGGATGACCTTGACCTTTTACCACAATGTGTTTGTCAGAAATACAATGCCGCCTACTGCGCCGCTTTGATTTATTTAACAAAAATAAATACGTGGGCAGGTCAGATAACTATGTCCATTTAAAGCTTATTACTTCCCTTGACTTTGTTTTTTCAACCCTAGACCTTGAAGGATGATGTTCACCTTGAAATTTTACCACTCAAAATGTGCAGCTCCATGAGATACACATGTATGTAAGATATCAAGGTGCTATCTTCAATATTTAACACGATGGCCTGAAAGGCCCAAAGTCGCTCACCTGAGATAACAAGATATTATTGGGACAAATCTTCTGACCAAGTTTCACGAAGATCGGAAAATAAATGTGGCCTCTAGAGTGTTAACAAGGTTTTACTATAGCCATATTAGGAAAAATGCCCCGCCCCTGGCAACCATGTTTTTCAACCAACCGGCATCATTTTTTAACTCATCCAAGATATTATCGGGATGCTTCTTCTGACCAAGTTTCATGAAGATCGGACATTAAATGTGGCCTCTAGAGTGTTAACAAGATTTTACTATAGCCATATAAGGAAAAATGCCCCGCCCCTTGGAAGCCATTTTTTTCAAGCAAACATAATTATTTTCTAACTTATCCAGATATCATTGAGACCAATCTTCTGACCATATTTCATAAAGATTGGACAATAAATGTGGCCTCTAGAGTGTTAATAAGGTTTTACTAAAGCCATATATAACCATACAGTAGATTTCGCTTAATTGAATAGCCCATTTGTCACGTCCGAATATTCAATTATCTGTAGTATTTAATTATACGGAATCAGTTATATTTCAAATGTTATCACTAACCGGGTGTACTCCTGGAAATTGTGCTTTACATGCATAATCAAAACATCGTTTTGACACGTAAGTTAATATTGGAATTAAATATTGAATCCATTATAAATATAATATAAATGTTTTGTTGAATTCCAAAATGAGAATATTAACTGTATAATTAATTGTAATCCAAAACACACTTTCTAGCTTTAAATAAAACGTCCACATTTATTTCCTTTGCCCCAAACAAAAAACTAGCGAAAACTATGCGGCAATGTACAATGTCATGCCATACGGTGCGTGTAATAATTTTTCCCATATTCATTTTATTGCTTACCCAAGGCTTACGCTAGCAACATCTATTGCTCATGTATTGTTCTGGTAAAAAGCACGCGAAAATTAGCCTGGGTGTATATACACTGTTGAAGGAAAACTTTGTAGAGAGGCGAATGCTGTATCTTGGACGTTACGTTCTTTCAGTAGTTTAGTATTGAAACAGATAATGTACTGTGTACTGACTTACCGGAAAATCTGGTCAATGCTGGATTTTATTTTGGTTATTGTTAAAACATGATCAGCAGTGTTAAGACTGCGATGCTTTGAAAAATGTGCGCGTTTTTGATTGTTTAACATCATGTTTAGATAGGATTTACTGTGACGCAGTTGTGTAGGTTTATATCACAAACTAAGAATATAGTGTAACATTCCATCACCTATTTGCAAACTGTCGAGAGAGACACGTCAACAGTTTGTTTCTAATCAGCAACACACTCTTTAATTGTTTCTAAGCGACAACAAACTGTTACTTGAAGTGTGTTACTCGACAGTTTGCATTCGAAAGTTCGCACCTGACTGCACACCAGAGACTCCAGTGTTTGCATTGTACTTGCTCGCATACTACACCTGTTAGTCACGTGACGCTTGACAGACGCTGCATACATGCATGGTGTGAAATGAAAACAAAGGCAGTCAATTGAGCGTGTCTGTCAAAATCGTCGATACGATGCGTATCCTTGGATATTTATGACATTCTTTGCTGAATTAAAGTGTGGATTATAGTGTGCAATAGAAAATTGGCTATTCAATTAACCGAAATACGCCATATTTCCTATCAGAATATGTGGAGTTTTTACAACGGGAAGAGATGCAAATGGTTTGGTGTTTTCAATTTCGATTCAATTAACCGAATTATTTGATTATCAAATATTCAATTAAGTGTAATCTACTGTATAAGAAAAAATGCCCCGCCCCTGGTGGCCATGTTTTGAAAGCAACAAAAACCATTTTCGAACTCATCCAAGATATCATTGGGACAAATCTTCAGACCAAGTTTCATGATGATCGGAAAATAAATATGACCTCTAGAATGTTAACAAGGTAATACATTTCAATATAATTTTAAACTAGAGCTTTGTCACAAACGTGATGTATACCCCCACATGCTGCATTGACACAGACTATTTTGCATTCTGTCTTCACAACACAAGAGAAGCTAGTTTATGGCGATTTTTAAGAATTATTATGCCATTATCATTTATGGCCATTTTGACCTTCAAACTCTTGAATTCTTTCGCATGACACACCATCCAATGACTGTGAACAAAATTAATGTACAGTCATTTTAAAATCTCACAATAAATGACATAGTTATTGCCCGGACAAGATTTTTTATGGCCATTTTTTACCTTTGAACTCAAAGTGTGACCTTGACCTGGGAGATATCGGCTTAATTCTTTCGTGTGACACATCGTCCAATGATAAGGAACAAATTATTTTAAAATCTCACAATGAACGACTTAGTTATGGCCCAGACAAGCTCATTTATGGCCATTTTTTACCTTGACCTTGGAGATATAGACGTAATTCTTTCGCGCCACACACCGTCCAATGATGGAGATCAAATGTGCCAAATGATTTTAAAATCTCACAATGAACAACATAATTATTTCCCAGACAAGCTCATGTATGGCCATTTTTAATCTTTGAACTCAAAGTGTTACCTTGACCTTCGAGATACTGACGTAATTCTTTCGCGCGACACATCGTCCCATGATGGTGAACAAATTTGCCAAATGATTTTAAACTCTCACAATAAATGATGGCCATTATTTACCTTGGAAGTGTGGCCTTGACCTTGGAGATATCAACGTAATTCTTTCGTGCGACACACCGTCCACCGAACAAATGTGCCAAATGATTTTAAAATCTCACAATCAACTAAATAGTTATGGCCCAGACAAGCTCATTTATAGCCATTTTTGACCTTTGGACTCAAAGTGTGACCTTTACCTAGGAGATATCGATGTAATTCTTTCGTGCGACACACCGTCCAATGATGGTGAACAAATGTGCAAAATGATTTTAAAATCTCACAATGAACAACACAGTTATGGCATGGACAAGCTCATTTATGGCCTTTTTTGACCTTTGAACTCAAAGTGTGACCTTGACCTTTGTGATATTGATGTAATTCTTTCGCACAACACACCGTCCAATGATGGTGAACAAATGTACCAAATGATTTTAAAATCTCACAATGAACATAATAGTTATGGCCAAGACAAGCTAATTTATGGCCATTTTTGACCTTTGAACTCAAAGTGTGACCTTGACCTTGGAGATGTCAATGTAATTCTTTCGCGCGAAACATCGTCCAATGATGGTGAACAAATGTGCCAAATGATTTTTAAATCACACAATAAACGACAAAGTTATGGCCTAAACAAGCATTTTACCCTTGAACTCAAAAGTGTGACCTTGACCTTTGAGATATTGGAGTACTTCTTTCACGCGACACACCATCCCATGATGCTGAACAAATGTACCAAGTCATATTAAAATCTAACGATAAATGACATAGTTATGGTCCGGACAAACATTCTGTTTAAAATGCACTAAGTGAACCCGTGACCTAGTTTTTGACACAGCATGACCCATATTAAAACTTGACCTAGACATCATCTAGATACATCTTCTGACTAAGTTTGGTGAAGATCGGATGAAATTTTCGGGACAGACAGACTGACCGACAAAGTCTGTCTATCCCGACAAAGTGACTCCAATATAGCCCCCATTACCAGTAATGGGGGTATAATTAAAGCAGTATCATGCTTATAATTCAATCAAACACAACACTAAAATGCCTGATACAACAGATGAAATGAACAAAAAGTCAACACAGATTGAGTAGTTGTTTGTTTGCTTTTGTGATTGTTAATGAAATACTAGAGCTTTGTCACAGACGTGACATATACCCCCAGGTGCCGCATTGACACAGACTATTTTGCATGCTGTCTTCACAAAACAAGAGAATCATATTTATGGCAATTTTTAAGAATTATAATGCCATTATCATTTATGGCAATTTCAACCTTTGAACTCTAGAATTTTTTCGCATGACATGCCGTCCAAATTTATGGCCATTTTTTTACTTTTGAACTCCAAGTGTGACCTAGACCTTGGAGTTATCGACATAATTCTTTCGCATGACACATTGTCCAATGATTGTGAACAAATGTACCAGGTATTTTTAAAATCTCACAATAAATGACATAGTTATGGCCCAGACAAGATTATTTATGGCCATTTTTGACCATTGAACTCACAGTGTGACCTTGACATTGCAGATATCGACGTAATTTTGTCGCGCAACACACTGTCCAATAATGGTGAACAAATGTGCCAAATGATTTTAAAATCTCACAATGACCAACATAGTTATGGCCAGGAAAAGCTCATTTATGGCCATTTTTGACCTTTAAACTCAAAGTGTGACCTTGACCTTGAAGTTGTCGACTTAATTCTTTCACGCGACACACCGTCCAATGATGGTGAACAAATATGCCAAATGATTATAAAATCTCACAATGAACGACATAGTTATGGCCCGGACAAGCTCATTTATGGCCATTTTTGACCTTTGAACTCAAAGTGTGACCGTGACCTTGGAGATATTGACGTAATAATTTTGCATGACACACCGTCCAATGATGGTGAACAAATGTGCCAAATGATTTTAAAATCTCACAATGAACGACATAGTTATTGCCCAGACAAGCTCATTTATGGCCATTTTTAATCTTTGAACTCAAAGTGTTACCTTGACCTTCGAGATATTGACGTAATTCTTTCGCGCGACACATCGTCCCATGATGGTGAACAAATTTGCCAAATGATTTTAAACTCTCACAATAAATGATAAAGTTATGGCCCGGACAAGCACCGTCCCATGATGGTGAACAAATGTTCCAAGTTATTTAAAAATCGAACGATAAATGACATAGTTATGGTCCGGACAAACTTTCGGTTTAAAACACACTAAGTGACCCCAAGACCTAGTTTATGACCCGGCATGACCCATATTCAAACTTGACCTATACATCATCAAGATACAACTTGTGACCAAGTTTGGTGAAGATCGGATGAAATTTCGGGACAGACCGACAGACTGACAGACCGACGACAGACCAACAAAGTGACTCCTATATAGCCCCCATTACCAATGGTAATGGGGGTATAATAAAAGTTGAAAAACATGTGTCAAAAAATGCGAAATAAGCCAAATATTTAATTCTGAAATCGAAAATGTCTGTTAAGTCGAATTTGCCAGAATGTATATCATGCATGTACGATGTCAATCTTAATTTAGTTTAATAGTTGTTTTTAAATTTCTGCAGCGATGTCTATTCATACGACACACAAACACTAACTCCGATCCTAATAAAAAGACGAATTCTTTGGTTATTGTAGGAAAATATGTACGAAATATCTTCGTCTCCATCGGCTCGGGATGCTGATTTGTCTTTGCTGCATTTTATGAAATTTGTCTTCAATGTCTTGCCTATTTTGTGTTATTGTAACATGTATTTATCAATATATTACAATTTAACACATCGTATAGTCTCGCTTTAATCGTTTGACAAAAGAATGCCATATTGTACAGAATCATCAAACAATAAAAAACATATTCACAAGTTTGCTATCTTCCAGAATGTAAAACTATCATTTATAATTAATTCCACTTAATCTTCTTGTGCTTAAAAAAATATTTTAAAAAGGGAGACAACTCTGTCAATCCAACATAATTTTTCAAAAGCCATTTTGCAGTTCCTTCCCTTGACATGCTTAACTAGAGTGTACAAAAGCTGCTTTAATATATAAATATAAGGAAAATGACCCCCCCCCCCCCCAAGCAGCCATGCTTTTTACCGATCCAAACCATTTTCGAACTCAACCGTCATATTCAGAAAACACATGTTCTGACCAAATTATATGAACTTTGGACCAAAAATGTGACTTCTAGAGGGTTCACATGTTTTCACTATATATATAGAGAGAGAAAACTGCCGCGCCCCCTGCCGGCCATGTTTTTTCACCGATCTGGACCATTTTTGAACTCGTCTGAGATATCAATGAAACCAGTGTTTTGACCAAGTTTCATGATAATTGGGCAAAATTGTGACTTCTAGAGTGTTCACAAGGTTTCTCTATAGCCATATAAGGAATACTGCCCAGTCCCCTGGCGGCCATGTTTTTCAACGGACCAGAACCATTTTTGAACTCAACCAACATATTATTAAGGCAAACATTTTGACAAAGTTACATGAAGATTGGGCATCAAATGTGACTTCTACAGTGTTCACAAGGTTTTTCTTTTTTTTGACCTAGTGACCTAGTTTTTGACCCAGCATGACCCAGTTTCAAACTCAGTCGAGGTATCAATGTGACAAATGTTCTAACCAAGTTTCATGAAAATCAGACAACAAATGTGGCCTCTAGAGTGTTCACAAGGCAAAATGTTGATGACGCATGACGCACGACGGACAAAAGGCGATCACAAAAGCTCACCATGAGCACGTTGTGCTCAGGTGAGCTAAAAAGTTATGGCCAATGTTAAGGTTTTAGCACGATGCCTACGGCGGACGTCGGACGGTGGACGACAAGCTGGCTATGACAATAGCTCGGGTTTTCTCCGAAAACAGCCTCGCTAAAAATGATGTCATTCTAATGTGTGTAATTAATGTATTTCAGAGGATGAAGATGAAGATTTAGAGCTAACTTTATCCTGAAAGTAATATTGTATTAGTATCACTTTAAAGAGATTAATGATGGTTCTCTGTATCACCACAGAGTGTGGCTGGGCCATAGCCAGGGACACACCACTATCATGTCTCATACTGCCTACCTGTACAGGGGTGGTTCTCTGTATCACTGCAGAGTGGGGCTGGGCCATAGCCAGTGACACACCACTATCATGTCTCATACTGCCTACCTGTACAGGGGTGGTTCTCTGTATCACTGCAGTGTGGGGCTGGGCTATAGCCAGGGTCACACACCACTATCATGTCTCATACTGCCTACCTGTACAGGGATGGTTCTCTGTATCACTGCAGTGTGGGGCTGGGCTATAGCCAGGGTCACACACCACTATCATTTCTCATACTGCCTACCTGTACAGGAATGGTTCTCTGTATCACGGCAGTGTGAGGCTGGGCTATAGCCAGGGTCACACATCACTATCATGTATCATATAGCCTACCAGTACAGGGATGGTTCTCTGTATCACTGCTGTGTGAGGCTGGCCTTTAGCCAGGGTCACACATCACTATCATTTCTCATACTGCCTACCTGTACAGGAATGGTTCTCTGTATCACTGCAGTGTGAGGCTGGGCTATAGCCAGGGTCACACACCACTATCATTTCTCATACTGCCTACCTGTACAGGAATGGTTCTCTGTATCACTGCAGTGTGAGGCTGGGCTATAGCCAGGGTCACACATCACTATCATGTATCATATAGCCTACCAGTACAGGGATGGTTCTCTGTATCACTGCTGTGTGAGGCTGGCCTTTAGCCAGGGTCACACATCACTATCATGTCTCATATAGCCTACCTGGACAGGGATGGTTCTCTGTATCACTGTATTGTGGGGCGGAGCTATAGCCAGGGTCACACATCACTACCATGTCTCATATAGCCTACCTGGACAGGGATGGTTCTCTGAATCACTGTAGTGTGGGGCGGAGCTATAGCCAGGGTCACACACCACTATCATGTCTCATACAGCCTACCTGTACAGGGATGGTTCTCTGTATCACTGCAGTGTGGGGCGGAGCTATAGCCAGGGTCACACATCACTATCATGTCTCATACAGCCTACCTGTACAGGGATGGTTCTCTGTATCACTGCAGTGTGGGGCTGGGCTATAGCCAGGGTCACGTAGAGCTGACGGGGGCGGGGCTGGGTCAGGTCAACCATGAGGTCACTGACAGAGTGGTAGGCATGGCTGAGTGCGTGCATGGTCTCGGATACAAGGCTACACATGCGGGTGTTGGCTTGCTGCTCCTGAAACGGTATTTCTGGGAATTACTTGGCAGTTTAATTTACTTTAAGTATAAAAATCATCTTACACAAGGTATGAAATAAAGACATTTTATTATAATTCATTATTTTTACTAAAACATAATTTACAGTGATGTACAAATATTTATGCTGATCAGATAAATACTTCCATATACAATATGTGTACAATCTTCCATTTTCCTATATATTTGACTTATATTTCCCTTAAAAAGGTAGTAAGTTCCTTAAATTGCTCTCATTTTAAAGATAAAACACAAATATCAGGGTAAATAATTCTAATTCCACCAGGACACAGCACATATGTCCATGCCATTACAGGGGTGTGATTTAAGAACTATCTCAGGGGAGGTAAATGCCATACCCCGCTTTCCGTTCTTTGTATATATTTCCGGCAAAGATCATATCTATCTGTAAAATAAGTTTTATAATCAAAGGAAGGAAATCAGCGGAAAGGAGAAAAAATCACACCCTTGCATTACAATCATTGTACCTCTTGAAAAAAGCCTAATATATGAGTATCTTAATTTCAATTTCTTGTTTTAGTCAATTGTTGCACAACCTGTATTTAAGTTCCCAAATTGAAAACTATGTTAAATTCCTCAATTTGACTGCTACTGGTACCATTCTTAAAACAGAAAGGAAAAACACTTCATTATGATTCAATTCACCTGTATGTTAATGCAATCAGAGTGGGACTGGAACCTCAGGATTTAAGCTCTACATTTCTCACATGAAACACAGAATTATCCAGAATATTCTGCTGCTTTGTCAAAATTCTAAATTCAATGACTGGTGTGATGTTCACATAATTATTTGAGCTGGGTTCTGTTAACCCTTTGCATGCTATGAAATTTGTCGTCTGCTAAAATATCGTCAGCAGAATTTCTAAAATTAGCATTTTCTTCAATTTTTTTTCAAATAATATTATCAGAATAGCAAACAGTTTGGATCCTGATGAGAAACCACGTTCTGTGGCGTCTCATCTGGATCCAAACTGTTTGCAAAGGCCTTCAGAATTCGGTTCCCGCACTGAAAGGGTTAAAATTTACTCAATGCATGTGTTAAGTGTTGTCCCAGATTAGTCTGTGCAATCTGCACAGGCTAATCAGGGACAACAATTTCTGGTTAAATGCTAGTTTTTATTTGGAGAAAGTCCATTCAAACCTTAAATCTAGTTTGGGCGTTCAGTGTTGTCACTGATAAGCTTTTTATTTGCAGTCATCACATGGTAACCTGGAACTACCCTTTACACACATGCAATACCAAAGGTCGCAGTGGTGTAGTGGATATTGTGTCCGTCTAGCAATCTGGAGGTCACTGGATCAATCCCCACTGTGGGAGTGTTCTTTAGATTTCCCTCAAAGACACCAAGTACAGGTTTGAGTCCCAGCAAACGGACTCGAGAGCATTTCAAATAAGCCTTCAGCTTTCTATGCAATCGAACTAAAATAAATAGGTTTAATCTAAAGGGAACGTAGATCAGCCCAACTCACTGCGCTGGACATCTCTTCGTCATTCCTCACTATGTCTGCGTATCTCTCAATCTGAGGTCTCAGGCGCTGGTTCAGGCGACTGATATCTACGAGCACCGCAGCCAGCTCACTGATGTTGGGACGACTGGAAATATGTGTCTTGTTCTGAGAAAACTGGGCTTAATTCATGTGTGTAAAGTGTCGTCCCAGATCAGCCTGTGCAGTCCGCACAGGCTAATCAGGGACCCCACTTTCCTCTTTTATGGAATTTTTAGTTTCAAGAAAGTCCCTCCTTACCGAAAATCAAGTTTAGGCAGAAAGTGTCGTCCCTGATTAGCCTGTGCAGACTGCACAGGCTAATCTGGGACGACACTTTACCCACATGTATTATGCCTAATTTCATCAGAACAAGACACATATTGACATAACATATACCAGAGCCTTGTTCTGGGAAAACAGGGTTTAATGCATGATCCCAACAGGCAAAACATGGAAACTTTCGACTTTAAAGAAAAACATTATTTCAAGGAAGTCTGTAATAAACCATTATGCAGTTAAAGTCATCCCTGATTAGCGTGCACTGGCTCAGTGGCTCATCATGGACAACACTGTCTTAACTGTAAATATCATAAAAGCGGAAAGTGTCATCCCAGATTAGCCCGTGCTTACTGCACAGGCTAATCTGGGACGACACTTTACACACATGCATTAAACCCCCTTTTCACAGAGCAGGGCTCATATCATACAATGAAGTTTATATCTCAAACAACAAATGCATGCAAGTTTACATGTTGTACCTTGAAAAGTATTGCAATGCCTTGTCATACAAGTATATCTTCAGACAGAAAGAGATCAAGGGTTAATCCAGTAAACCCCTATTTTTTGTGGAGGATATAATAAGTACATTTGTACATGGCAGACACTGCACAATCAGTATGATACATACACAGGTCCTGCAGGCTGCTCACTGCCATTCTCTGGCGACTGATTTGATTGGTCAGAAGGGGAAGACACTTGATTCTGATTGGCTGTTGTTGTACTATCTGCAGTGCGATCAGTCTGGGATACTGCAAACAAGAAAACAACGCAAATAAAACAAGAGGGCCAAGATGGCCCTAGTTCGCTCACCTGAGAGGAGTAGGTTCATTCAATCTTTACAAAACGTCAGACTTGACCTAGATATTGTCCAGACAAACATCCTTATCAAGTTTCATCATTATTGAACCAAAACTCTGGCATATGGAGTGATTTTGTTTTTAAAAGATTTGACCTGGTGACCTTTATTTTGAGTTGACCCCCCTTACCAAATATCAAACTTTGCTAACAAAAATAAATATTATGACCAAGATTCATAAAATCTGAAACACAATTGTGACCTCTAGAGTGTTTACAAGGATTTGTATAATAAAATGAAAATTTGGACAATCTAAAGGCAATAATTATGGCATTAATTATGTGAGATATAATAAAAACCATCTTTTCACCAAGTTTCATGATGATTGGGCAAAAATTGTGACTTCTAGAGTGTTCATAAGCTTTTTTTTACTATATAAATATAAGAAAATGCCCCCCCTTCCGGCAGCGATGTTATTCAACTGACCGGAACCATTTTCAAACTCAACTCTCATATCAAGGAAACAGATGTTCTGACCAAATTTCATGAAAATTGGGCCAATAATGTGACTTCTAGAGTGTTCACATGTTTTCATTATATACATATAAAGAAAAATGCCCCGCCCACAGGCGGCCATGTTTTTTCACCGATCTGGACCATTTTCAAACTCTTCCGAGATATCAATAAAACCAATGTTTTGACCAACTTTCATGATGATTGGGCAAAAATTGTGACTTTAAGAGTGTTTACAAGGTTTCTCTATAGCCAAATATGGAAAACTGCCCCCCCCCCCGGCAGCCATATTATTCAACTGACCGGAACCATTTCCGAACTCAACTCTCATATCAAGGAAACAAATGTTCTGACCAAATTTCATGAAAATTGGGCCAAAAATGTGACTTCTAGAGTGTTCACATGTTTTCACCAAATACATATAGAGAAAAATGCCCCGCCCACTGGCGGCCATGTTTATCACCGATCTGGACCATTTTAGAACTCGTCCGAGATATCAATAAAACCAATGTTTTGACCATTTTCATGATGATTGGGCAAAAATTGTGACTTTAAGAGTATTTACAAGGTTTCTCTATAGCCAAATAAGGAAAACTGCCCCCCCCCCTGGCAGCCATGTTATTCAACTGACCGGAACCATTTTCGAACTCAACTCTCATATCAAGGAAATAAAATGTTTTGACCAAATTTCATGAAAATTGAGCCAAAAATGTGACTTCTAGAGTGTTTACATGTTTTCACTATATACATATAGAGAAAAATGCCCCACCCACTGGCAACCATGTTTTTTCACTGCTCTGGACCATTTTCGAACTCGACCAGGATATCAATAAAACCAATGTTTTGACCAACTTTCATGATGATTGGGCAAAAATTGTGACTTCTAGAGTGTCTACAAGGTTTCTCTATAGCCAAATATGGAAAACTGCCCGCCCCCCCCCCCCCCATGGCAGCCATATTATTCAACTGACCGGAACCATTTTCGAACTCAACTCTCATATCAAGGAAATAAATGTTCTGACCAAATTTCATGAAAATTGGGCCAAAAATGTGACTTCTTGAGTGTTCACATGTTTTCACCAAATACATATAGAGAAAAATGCCCCGCCCACTGGCGGCCATGTTTATCACCGATCTGGACCATTTTCAAACTCGTCTGAGATATCAATAAAACCAATGTTTTGACCATTTTCATGATGATTGGGCAAAAATTGTGACTTTAAGAGTGTTTACAAGGTTTCTCTATAGCCAAATAAGGAAAACTGCCCCCCCCCCTGGCAGCCATGTTATTCAACTGACCGGAACCATTTTGGAACTCAACTCTCATATCAAGGAAACAAATGTTCTGACCAAATTTCATGAAAATTGGGCCAAAAATGTGACTTCTAGAGTGTTCACATGTTTTCACCAAATACATATAGAGAACAAGGGACAAAATTGTCACAAAACCAGGTTTTCATTGTGAAAAAAAAATCTGATAAAGGGAGAAAACTCAAACTGAACTTTTGAAATGACCAAAAAAAATTAACCCCCTTTGTAAGTTTTTTTTTTTTTTTTAATCTATTTTTAGTCGTGGCGACCTTGACATTGGAGATATTGACGTGATTCTTTCGTGGGACACACCGTCCCATGATGGTGAACAAATGTGCCAAATGATTTTAAAATCTCACAATGAATGACATAGTTATGGCCAGGACAAGCTCATTTATGGCCATTTTTGACCTTTGAACTCAAAGTGTGACCTTGACCTTGGAGATATCGACGTAATTATTTCGCGCGACACACCGTCCCATGATGGTGAACAAATGTGCCAAATGATTTTAAAATCTGACGATGAACGACATAGTTATGGCTCGGACAAGCTCATTTATGGCCATTTTTGACCTTTGAACTCAAAGTGTGACCTTGACCTTGGAGATATCGACGTAATTATTTCGCGCGACACACCGTCCAATGATGGTGAACAAATGTGCCAAATGATTTTAAAATCTGACAATGAACGACATAGTTATGGCCCGGACAAGCTTATTCCGCCAGCCCGCCAGCCAGCCCGCCAGCCCGCCCGCATTCGCCAATCTAATAACCAGTTTTTTCTTCGGAAAACCTGGTTAAAAATGCCCCACCCACTGGCGGCCATGTTTATCACCAATCTGGACCATTTTAGAACTCGTCCGAGATATCAATAAAACCAATGTTTTGACCATTTCATGATGATTGGGCAAAAATTGTGACTTAATGAGTATTTACAAGGTTTCTCTATAGCCAAATAAGGAAAACTGCCCCCCCCCCCCCCCCCCTGGCAGCCATGTTATTCAACTGACCGGAACCATTTTCGAACTCAACTCTCATATCAAGGAAATAAAATGTTTTGACCAAATTTCATGAAAATTGGGCCAAAAATGTGACTTCTAGAGTGTTTACATGTTTTCACTATATACATATACTATAGAGAAAAATGCCCCACCCACTGGCGACCATGTTTTTTCACTGCTCTGGACCATTTTCGAACTCGACCAGGATATCAATAAAACCAATGTTTTGACCAACTTTCATGATGATTGGGCAAAAATTGTGACTTCTAGAGTGTCTACAAGGTTTCTCTATAGCCAAATATGGAAAACTGCCCCCCCCCCCCCCCCCGGCAGCCATATTATTCAACTGACCGGAACCATTTTCGAACTCAACTCTCATATCAAGGAAATAAATGTTCTGACCAAATTTCATGAAAATTGGGCCAAAAATGTGACTTCTTGAGTGTTCACATGTTTCCACCAAATACATATAGAGAAAAATGCCCCGCCCACTGGCGGCCATGTTTATCACCGATCTGGACCATTTTCAAACTCGTCCGAGATATCAATAAAACCAATGTTTTGACCATTTTCATGATGATTGGGCAAAAATTGTGACTTTAAGAGTGTTTACAAGGTTTCTCTTTGGCCAAATAAGGAAAACTGCCCCCCCCCCCGGCAGCCTTGTTATTCCACTGACCGGAACCATTTTCGAACTCAACTCTCATATCAAGGAAACAAATGTTCTGACCAAATTTCATGAAAATTGGGCTAAAAATGTAATTTCTAGAGTGTTCACATGTTTTCACTATATACATATAGAGAAAAATGCCCCGCCCAGTGGCGGCCATGTTTTTTTACTGATCTGGACCATTTTCGAACTCGTCCGAGATATCAATGAAACCAGTGTTTAGACCAAGTTTCATGATGATTGTGCAAAAATTGTGACTACTAGAGTGTTTACAAGGTTTCTCTAAAGCCAAATAAGGAAAACTGCTCCCCCCCCCCCCCCCGGCAGCCATGTTATTCAACTGACCGGAACCATTTTCAAACTCAACTCTCATATCAAGGAAACAAATGTTCTCACCAAATTTCATGAAAATTGGGCCAATAATGTGACTTCTAGAGTGTTCACATGTTTTCACTATATACATATAGAGAAAAATGCCCCACCCACTGGCGACCATGTTTTTTCACTGCTCTGGACCATTTTCGAACTCGTCCGAGATATCAATAAAACCAATGTTTTGACCAACTTTCATGATGATTTTGCAAAAATTGTGACTTCTAGAGTGTTTACAAGGTTTTTCTATAGCCAAATAAGGTAAACTGCCCCCCCCCCCGGCAGCCATGTTATTCCACTGACCGGAACCATTTTCGAACTCAATTCTCATATCAAGGAAACAAATGTTCTGATTAAATTTCATGAAAATTGGGCCAAAAATGTGACTTCTAGAGTGTTCACATGTTTTCACTATATACATATAGAGAAAAATGCCCCGCCCACTGGCCGCCATGTTTTTTCACCGATCTGGACCATTTTCGAACTCGTCCTAGATATTAATAAAACCAATGTTTTGACCAACTTTCATGATGATTGGGCAAAAATTGTGACTTCTAGAGTGTTAACAAGGTTTCTCTATAGCCAAATAAGGAAAACTTCCCCGCCCACTGGCGGCCATGTTTTTCAACGGACCAGAACCACTTTTGAACTCAACCAACATATCATTAAGACAAACATTTTGACAAAGTTACATGAAGATTGGGCATGAAATGTGACTTCTACAGTGTTTACAAGTTTTTTCTTTTTTTTGACCTAGTGACCTAGTTTTTGACCCGGCACGACCCAGTTTCGAACTCGACCGAGATTTCTTTAGGACAAAGCTTCTGACCAAGTTTCAAGAAGATCGGACAATAAATGTTGCCTCTAGAGTGTATAGGTACAAATGTGGACGGACAAAGACCAGTCACAAAAGCTCACCTGAGCAATCAGGTGAGCTAAAAATCCAAGCATTTTTACAAGCATTTGAACATATGTATTTAATAATCATTTAATTTGATAGTAATCAATATTCCTAACAACTCAAAATGAACTTTAGTAACAGATAATCACAAGGTACTCTCAATAATACTATATGCAATATATCTTTACAGTTCAGTAGCAATCTCTGGACTTAAACGAATTAAATGTTGATAAAGCTGATGGATTTCAGGTCCACATTTATAAATTCCTACCATCAGTTTCCATAGGTGTTGGACTGGTTCTCGATTCAGAAGCATTACTAGAACTGGCTGTGACTGGTTCTTCTACTTCCTGTCTAACAGTGACTGGTTCCCTTCTCTCTGTGGACTGGTTTGTTCCTGACAGGGCACTAGAGTCTTCTGGCAGCTGGCTTACAGTTTCTCTCTAAAAGAACACCATAACCAAGTTATAACAATACTTCCACACACAAAATTATAAGTCACACATTAAGAATAGTCATGGTAAACTCAGATCTTTTAAAATGTAAGGTTAATGTCATCACTTCAGTAATCCATCAACGATTTGAAAAGGGCAAGGTGCAATTGTGTAAAACTGGCACTTAGCGCATGTGGTCATATTAACCCTGTGGTGCATTTACAATATAGCATGTGTTCCATAAAATATATGTAAATACAAATAGTTTCACTATGAAAACTTCATACATTTATTAAAAAAAACGTCAAATAAACTTGCTGTATAAATAAATAATGTGATCAGATAAAAAACATGAAAGGGTCACAGGTGGAAGAATGCTGCGCCATTCCATTTAGGTCTTACTACAAGAACATTTCCCAGAAAACTAAAGTAAACCATTTCATCATCATGACCTTTTCCTTCAAGCGATATCAGTAGGCCCGTTACCACTAAGATACACATTTAGCGTGGTTGTAGTCTTTTAGCAATTGAAATTAAATCTCTAACTCGCAGGCTGTTCTGGATTTATGCTAGTTTCATATAGCCTTTTTTACTTGGCTTTTTAGAGGAAAAGTGTTAATGGCTAACTATTATAGTAATTTTTGTTTGATCGCTAACTAACCTCCAGTTGTTCCAGTGCTTCTGTAGCCAGCCTTATCATCAAGTTGGCGTTGTTCAGCCTCATTCTGGCCTCGCTGGTGGTGGCCCCAGTGTTGATCGGCCCCATGTGGATATGCACATCCACTCCTGACCCATCAACCTGGCAACATAAAGGCATTTTTATTAACCATCTGACCTGACCCATCAACCTGGCAACATAAAGGCATTTTTACTAACCATCTGACCTGACCCATCAGCCTGGCAACATAGAGGAATGTTTATTAACCATCTGACATGACCCATCAACCTGGCAACATTAAGGCATTTTTATTAACCATCTGACATGACCCATCAACCTGGCAACATTAAGGCATTTTTATTAACCATCTGACATGACCCATCAACCTGGCAACATTAAGGCATTTTTATTAACCATCTGACATGACCCATCAACCTGGGCAACATAAAGGCATTTTTACTAACAATCTGACATGACCCTTTCACCTTGTGAACACACTAGACATCTGTACATGTACCCAACACATACATGTGTAACCTGACCAACAGCAAAATTACTGAACAAAATCATGTATTTAATTGAGCCATTGTAGGGGAAAGGAGGTTTAATGCCTCTTTTTGTATAGTGTTGCCCCAGATAAGCCTGTGCAAACTGCACAGGCTCATCTGGGAAAACACTTTCAGCTTTAATTTTTTGTTTAAATGAAGTCTCTTCTTAGCGAAAATCCACTTGAGGAGATTGAATGATTAACTCTTTCAGTGCTGGAACCGAATTTTTAAGGCCTTTGCAAACAGTTTGGATCCAAATGAGATGCCACAGAACGTGGCGTCTCATCAGGGTCGAAACTGTTTGCTATTTTGAAAGTATTCTTTGAAAACAAAATCAAAGAAAATGCTAATTTTAGAAATTCAGCAGACAAAAATTTAGCAGACAACAAATTTCCCAGCATGCAAAGGGTCAATGATAAGCCTGCATGGACAGCCCAGGCTTATCTGGGATGACACTTTATTAACATTATGCATTATACCTTGTTTTCTCAAAGCCAGGCTCAATTGTTTATAACATATGTGTACACTGACCAACAGCAAAACAACTAAACAATAACATGAATTTAATCATAATGTACTGTTCTTAAAATAGACATTGTGACTCAAAACTACAATGTACAATAATATAATAACATGTTCTAATATGTTTTGTTCTTACAATAAGCCTTGTACCCCAAAACTATAGTGTTAAAGTGTTAAGAGTTGCATGACAGATTATCAATTAACATATTAAACAATCAAACATTTACTGAAAATTGAATCAGGTTTTTCAATTCAGGTCAAAATGCATAGAAAGACTTGCAGCAACATACTGATCTTTGAAAGGCAGGTCAAAATCACACAGTCAAAGACATACTAGCAGGATCACACATTCTGTAGGGATCACACATTCTGTAGGGATCACACATTCTGTAGGGATCACACATTCTGTAGGGATCACACATTATGTAGGGATTACACATTCTGTAGGGATCACACATTATGTAGGAATCACACATTCTGTAGGGATCACACATTCTGTAGGGATCACACATTCTGTAGGGATCACACATTCTGTAGGGATCACACATTCTGTAAGGATCACACATTCTGTAGGGATCACACTCAAAACCTTTCCATTACAAGGCTAACATCATATCCATAACTCCACTACAACCTTTTTTTTAAATTTAAGTAATATGCCTCAAATGCATTATTCTTATGATCTAATTTTTTCCTTTTACATGTCAAGAAGTTTAATTTCTGTTCAAACGTGACTAGATATACACCAACCGATGTCTGAGTGGAGACTCTTGCATTACGCCCCAAGTTTCCTAACCCTCTAACTGCATTCTCTGCGATATTCTGCAACAAAAAGATTACAATCAGGTTGTTTTGCATCTTTGGTTTTTGTTTAGGCCTCCATGTTTGCTCTTTGACAAGGCAATCAAATCATGACAATATTTGGCTATAGAATTGAAACAGGTATTTTCAAAGCAAACTAAGAAACAACAAAGAAATAAAAGAACAAGAGTTCCGCGGTCGGAGATGACCGCATTGAAGCCGGATTTTTGATTTAAATGACAGGAAAGTACCTTTCATGTTTTTGTCAATGCAATACTTAAATTACTGAAATATTGTTCAAAGGTCAAAATGAAATGTAAGTACTTTTCAAGGCATGAGCAAACCTTGTGTTATGTTTTGAATGCATGCATATACATGAACAACAATAACATTTAAGGTCACAAATATGACCTTGACCTTCAAATGAATGACATTGAAATGACCAGTGGTCATCTTCTAGTACTGGCCAATCTTTATTTCAAGTTTGAAGACTCTAGGTACAAGCATACCAAAGTTATAACATGAAATAAGAACTTTAACATTTTTACATTCAAGGTCACAGTGACCTTGACCTTCAAATGAATGACCTTGAAATGTCCAGTGGTTACTAACTAGTTCTGGCCAACCTTCATGTCAAGTTTCAAGACTCTAGGTCCAAGCATACCAAAGTTATAACAACTTTAACATTTTTACATTCAAGGTCACAGTGACCTTGACCTTCAAATGAATGACCTTGAAATGTCCAGTGGTTACTTACTAGTTCTGGCCAACCTTCATGTCAAGTTTCAAGACTTTAGGTCCAAGCATACAAAAGTTATAACAACTTTAACATTTTTATATTGAAGGTCACAGTGACCTTCACCTTCAAATGAATGACCTTGAAATGACCAGTGGTCATCTGTTAATCCTGGCCAACCTTCATGTCAAGTTTGAAGACTCTAGGTCCAAGCATACCAAAGTTATACCATGAAATAAGAACTTTAACATTTTTACATTCAAGGTCACAGTGACCTTGACCTTCAAATGAATGACCTTGAAATGACCAGTGGTTACTAACTAGTTATGGCCAACCTTCATGTCAAGTTTCAAGACTCTAGGTCCAAGCATACCAAAGTTATAACAACTTTAACATTTTTATATTGAAGGTCACAGTGACCTTCACCTTCAAATGAATGACCTTGAAATGACCAGTGGTCATCTGTTAATCCTGGCCAACCTTCATGTCAAGTTTGAAGACTCTAGGTCCAAGCATACCAAAGTTATACCATGAAATAAGAACTTTAACATTTTTACATTCAAGGTCACAGTGACCTTGACCTTCAAATGAATGACCTTGAAATGACCAGTGGTTACTAACTAGTTATGGCCAACCTTCATGTCAAGTTTCAAGACTCTAGGTCCAAGCATACCAAAGTTATAACAACTTTAACATTTTTTATATTGAAGGTCACAGTGACCTTGACCTTCAAATGAATGACCTTGAAATGACCAGTGGTCATCTGTTAATCCTGGCCAACCTTCATGTCAAGTTTGAAGACTCTAGGTCCAAGCATACCAAAGTTATACCATGAAATAAGAACTTTAACATTTTCGAGCACGCCGCCACCCCGCCCGCCCGCCCGCCCCCCCCGCCCGCCCGACAACATCAATCTATAAGCCGAGATTTTTTCGAAAAAAATCCGGCTAAATACAATCAATACATGTACCACTCAAGAAATTTTATCAAATGTCATTGAACAGTGTCCATGCTTTACTATTACATAAAATACATTGTCTGAAAATAATAGAAACACCTGAGATGCCATACAAGGTTATGAAACAGAATATTAATGAAAAGAAAGCCAAAAAGCCTTATCAGTAAATGTGTAAAGTGGATGAAAATATCTTGTGGCTCTAAATAGAAGACATAATAACAAGCATTACTTTAAGAATAGCCTGTACCTGGACAACACTTTCGGCCTAAACTGGATTTTCCCTAAGATACTTCCTTAAAACAACAAGTACCATAAAAGCAAAGTGTTGTCCCTGATTGTCATGTGCAAACTACACAGGCTAATCTGGGACAACACTTTACGCACATGCATTTAACCCCCTTTTCACATAGTGCCGCCCATGTAATATTTTAAACAACTGCAATCTTCACCTGGACCTGTGTAGGGTTGATCACGTTAGCGGGCAGAGTGAAGGAGCCCACAAACAGGCGGTTGTGGTCCCGAGCCCCTGACCCAGCAGGCTGAAGGTTGGGGGCTAGGTTGTCATTACCCGCAGGCCGCCCGTCTGAAGGTGGAGGCCTCAACACAACGTGTACAACCTTCCCATGCACATCTGAAACACCATTCTGGATTAGAAACTGTGTAATAAATACAGAATATTAGGCTAGTCAATTGTTCCAAGAGTTTGTATTAGTCTCGTGGCTTGTGTGATGATGTATCACACCAAAGGCGGAGCCTTGAATGTCATGCGAAATAGCACAAGCCACGAGACTGATACAAACTCTTGGAACAATTGACTAGCGTAACATTCCTTTTATTATAGACAACAAAATTGAAAACAGTTAACAATTGAAATTTTTTGCTTTAACAAAACTGACAAAACAATGACTAAAATGGTACACCATTGTTTATTTATGATGCGTATGAATACAGTTTATGTAAATTAATGTGTAAACATTATCCGGGAAAACACAGGTTTTCGACACGCTTACCTTAATGGCATTGTTAATCCAATGTTTATAACAATTAAGTTGACAGCTTTAATCCAATTTTTATAACTAAAACGTTGAAACCATATGCACTTTCACTTCTATTATTCCATGTCTTTATCGAAACTTAGTTTAAACCACACTATTTTATTGTATTCCTATTGAAATTTACATTTATGCATGATAAACACATACTCCGAAATACGTTTTGCATTTGTTCGATGTTTTAAACATATAGTTTACTGTTAAAAAACACCAAGTCCGACATGTCCTTAAATTCCAAAGAGTTTAAATAAAACTATTGTGTTAAGTCACAGAAATGACATCACACGATGTACTACGCAATATCTTTCGTAATAAAAAAATAGGGGATTCTTAGTTTCAGTGTGCGTAATGTAACTTCATTAAATGGGTGGAAGAAAGTAGTCCGGCAAGTATGGTAATACGGAATCGGAAAACAGCGAGTAGCACAATACGGGATTTGTTTCATCTATTGATACAACCTGTATTGTGTTAAAAGCATTAAACAGGTATATTATAAATTTCACTACCACCTTGACAGAACCTTCATTTCCTGCCTTTGATTGTTTTTATTTGTATTTGTCTGTCTGTCTGTTTGTCTGATTCAAACAACCTAAGCTAAGGCTACTTTTAGTCTAGTAATAGTAATAACAACTTTCCCCATGATTTATATGTTATATATAATATAGCATTTTGTAATAATAATGTTAAAAGAATTCTACATTTAATGATAAGGAGTAATGTTTAATGGAAAATAATAACAGGCATATCATATGATATGAAATATGACTCCCAGAATATTCTTGTCTTGGAATTCAAAACTGGCCTAGTTTCATCAAGACTGAGTCATATATATGGCCTCAAGAGAGTTTATGAGGTTTTTCTAAGGTCAACTCCATGACCTAGTTTTGTAGACTTGTGACCCAGATTCAAGCTTGGCCTAGATATTGTCAGGATGGATATTTTGACCAAGTTTCATCCAGATTGAGTCATAAGTAAGGCCTTTAAAGTAGCAACAATGTTTACTTAAAAGTTGACCTGGCAATTGAGTTTCTGTACGCACATAATCAGAATTCAGACTTGACATGGATATTGTCAAGAAAAACCCCACAACAGAGCCTTTTCATAGTGCTAATTTACTACTAATTCCAAAATCTTAAGGCATATTTCAACATTAAGTGACACATTTTCAACTGCATCTTTAAAGTTTTGGGCCACTAAGTTATGATCCCACTAAAACCCCGGGAGTGACAAAATCAGGTTTTCATTAACTTGTCTATTCTCCACAGATGCTAAAAGCTACTTGTACATACAGCTATATAATTGGGCTATGTAATTGTTATTACTAACACAATTTCACACACAACAAGAAATGTGTTTGTCAGAAACACTATGTCCCCTTCTGCACCGCTTGTTTTTTTTGTTTTGTTTTTTTATCTTTGACCTTGAAGGATGACCTTGACCTTTTACCACTCAAAATGTGTTTGTTAGAAACACTATGTCCCCTTATGCCCCGCTTGGATTAAAAAAAATAATAATTTACCTTTGACCTTGAATTATGACCTTGACCTTTCACCACTCAAAATGGGCAGCTCCATGAGATACACATGCATGCCAAATATCAAGTTGCTATCTTCAATATTGCAAAAGTTATGGCAAATGTTAAAGTTGGAGCAAGCAAACACACAAACCAACCAACTAACAGACAGGGCAGAAACAATATGTCCCTCACTATAAGTCATATATTGTAAGAAACACAATGCCCCCAATTGCGCCGCTTTCAAGCCGTAAATTTGACTTTTGACCTTGAAGGATGACCTTGACCTTTCACCACTCAAAACGTGCAGCTCCATGAGATACACATGCATGTCAAATATCAAGTTGCTATCTACAATATTAAACAAGAGATGTGTTTGTCAGAAACACAATGCCCCCTAACGCGCCGCTTTGTTTTTTATTTTTTGACCTTTGACCTTGAAAACTTGCACCACTAAAAATGTGCAGCTACATGAGATATACATGCATGCCAAATATAAAGTTGCTATGTTTAATATTGCAAAAGTTATGAAGAAGGTTGAAGTTTTGGTTAAAGTTTTGGGACACACAGACACATACAATGACAGACAGGCCAAAAACAAAATACCCCCGATCTTTCGATCTGGGGGCATAAAAAGTTATGCCCAAACTTAAACAAAGGTTTAAGTTTTAGGAAAGAAAATTATAATGATATTTGACCTTTGACCTTAAAGGATGACCTGGACTTTTCACCACTAAAAATGTTCAGCTCCGTGAGATACACATGCATGCCAAAATACGAAGTTGCTACCTTCAATGTTGCAAAAGTTATAAAACTTTAACCAAGGTTAAAGTTGTGGGAGAGAATGACAGACAGACAGGCCAAAAACAATATGCCGCCGATCATTCGATCTGGGGGGCAAAAAAATTATCTCCATAGGCTGAAGTAGCAGTTATGAAGTTTGCTGTGCGAGGGTTAGGAAACTTGGGTCCTTATGCAAGACTCTCCACTCAGACATCGGTTGGTGTGAATTTAGTCACGTTTTAACATACATTAAATATTAGTCTATTCTTGACATCATGTAAAAGGAAAAATTAGAACATAAGAATAATGCATTTGAAGCATATTACTAAAATATAAAAAGGCTCTAGTGGAGTTATGGAAAGAAAAAAAATTACGACAATCTCCACCCAAAGTGGATTTTGGCTAAGAAGAGACTTCATTTAAAAACAAATTATACAAAAATATATAATAAAAGCAGAAAATGTTTTCCCAGATGAGCCTGTGCTGTCCATACAGGCTAATCATTAACAACACTGAGCCTGTGCTGTCCATACAGGCTAATCATTAACGACACTGAGCATGTGCTGTCCACACAGGCTAATCATTTACGACACTCTCCACCTTAAGTGGATTTGGCTACGAAGAGATTTCATTAAAAAGAAATTATAAAAGCAGAGTCATGCTGAAATCATCTAGCCTGCCCTGTCAGCCCACTCACCATAATCCTTGAGCAGTTTCTCATCTTGGAGTACCCTCCCTTGAAAGATGAGGCGCTGGGTGTCTGCGGAGATGTTCTGCAAATATTTAAATGGGGCTTGTCAGAGATGGTAATCACCTTACATTTTAGCCGTTGTATACCCTTTATTACTTGTATTGATTGTTTAAATGCCGCTCACTTTCAAGCCGTATCAGCAAGAAAGTGATAAGAGTTTATTTTGTATTAATATTCGCTCTTAATAATAAATTAATTAATATGTCAATTTTACTCGCTGCAAATTTTCTTAGCGGGAGCTGTAATTATGTGACCCGCTAAGAATTTTGCAGCGAGTAAAGTCAAGATAAAGAGCAAAAATTAAAACCAAATTTTTATACCTGTCTCGGCATGGACGTTGCTATCTTGTTTGTCAGGCGATTACCCCCTCTGTTTGTGTTTTTACAGAAAACGATATTCCATCAAATTACAGGATGATCAAACTCAGATGTGTATATGCATATTTTAAAGTATGATGAATGAATAGGCACATAAAAGCTAAATTGAAATGGTTAAAAAAATGAATTGATATTTAATGTTTATTCTGAATGCAGTTGAATTTGGAAGATTTGTGTCTCACAAAATCATTGGCATACATCCAAAATCAAAAGCAAGGACGTTTTTATTTACATTTAACAAAAGTTAATGTTAGCCCTGACATGTCACTCAACAAAAATAATGGTTGTACAATCTCTGCTAATTTTCAATCACCACCAGAAAAAGGATTTAGTTTATGACAGTAAAACACCTCCTTGCAGCCTCAACTTACAATAGAGTTGGCAATCTTTTCTTTGAACTGTTTGACTGTTAACTGCAAAAGAAAAACAAAAGAAAAGTTTATCAAAATCAAGACATACTCAACACATGTTATTGTACTTGTTTAATATGTAAAATCATTACATGTACCTATACACACAATCTTTTTTCCTTATTAAAATTTTCACTTCTGATCTAAATGATACAAACTAAATTAAGGTAGCGCACCTCTAATGGGCACATATCCAAATATGATCTAATTAATTATTTTCTTAATCAGCATCATTTCACTGAACTACATGCAAATTTGTAGGTAGGCTTTCCATGCTTTTTAAAAAAATATACCGATTTTTTCAAAACCACCCCAATGCTCGGCTTTTGTCCAGTTTATTTTCACCCCTGGGGTATATAAAAGTTCCATAATTCATTCAAATTTCCAAATATGGGCATGCAGTTGGTGTGTACAGATGCTGTAAAGGTGTTTAAAGTTTAAACAAGATGAAATAAGTATTCTTTTACAGACATTTATTTTTTACAAATTTTTATCTATGGAAGAGCGCAATGAAATGTAAGTGATTTCAGCCAAGTAAAAAGTGGGTCGGTTAAAAACAAAGTGTCATAAAATTCAAAATAGTATCATTTAAGTCATATTTTAAACTTAGTTTTTATAGAAACACTATATACAGCAAAAATACCAAGAACTAGACAGATTTACCGTTTACTTTTTGAAATAAAAATAAAAATGCAACATGCATGGTTCGTATTTTCAACAGTAAATCACCCAATTTCGCCATAACGTTGTTTTAATTTTAATAATTGAAGAATGTGCATAAAAATTGCAACATATTTAACAATAAATATAGCTTATATGCCATATTAAATCAAATTACGTAAGAAAATAAATAAAACGCGTCGCAAACAAGTATACGTCGTCGGCAGGATTCGAACCTGCGCGGGAATATCCCAAAAGATTTCTAGTCTATCGCCTTAACCACTAGGCTACGGCACCTAATAGTAGGCTCTTCAACCTTCGAAGAAATCGCGGGAAATCATTAGAGGTGCGCTACCTTAAAACAAGCTGCTGCAATCAACAAGTGCCGATGTCTTTAATGGACACCTTGTCAGTATTGAGTCATTGGTCCATTTGAATATTTGAATAAGTCTAAGTCATTGGTCCATTTGAACATCTGAATAAGTCTTCGTCCAACGTCAGTGTGTGAAATTTGCACTAGCCCGAAGGGTTTTGGCTAGTGAAAATCCATTCGGGCTAGTGAGAATTAACAAATCTTTATATGTGTATAAAAATTTGGGCTATTACTTTAAAATCTGAATTTCGCACACTTCGACGTTTGGACCTTCTGAATTAGTGTTAGTCAAAAAGCAGGTCTATATTATAGATACAATAAGGTGAGGTGTTGTGGATGTATTGAGTGTTAAAAGATAACTATCTAAGTTTTGAGAGACAAAAAATATTGTTTTTAAGTTAACGAAGAATTTCGAGCATCTGATTAGGTAAATATTCAAAACTTCAATGTCAAAATGAGGATCTTGTGCAGTAAGTGGGTTTATATTATTCAAATTATTCATAGATGTACCGGTAACATCCATACAAGCATGACAAATTTGTTGCATAAAGTATTGATGTTTGAACAAATGTGTCATATTGGGAGTAGCGAGAAATTGAACCTTTTGGTTTAGAATTTAACCCTTTGCATGCTGGGAAATTTGTCGTCTGCTAAAATGTCGTCTGCTGAATTTGTAAAATAAGCATTTTCTTCATTTTTTTCAAAGAATACTATCAGAAAAGCAAACAGTTTGGATCCAGATGAGACGCCACGTTCTGTGGCGTCTCATCTGGATCCAAACTGTTTGCAAAGGCCTTTAAAATTCGGTTCCCGCACTGAAAGGGTTAAGTCAAAAAAGTAGGTCAAGTCAATGGCATAAAGTGATTAGGTGATGTTGAATGTGTTTAGAGTGTTCAAAGATAACATACATGCAAGTACAAAATCTTTAAGGTAGCATTAATGATACAAAACTTCCTACCGGTGAATAGGGTAAACCTGGAAGTTTATGCCTCGTTCTGGACATAATGCATGTGCATAAAGTGTCATCCCAGATTAGCCTGTGCAGTCTGTACTGCCTAATCAGCAACACCTTCCGATTTTATGGAATTTTTTGTTTATAGGCAGTCTCTTCTAAGCAAAAATCAAGTTTAGGCGGAGAGTGTCGTCCCTGATAAGCCTGTGAAGACTACACAGGCTAATCTGGGACAACACTTTACCCTCATGCATAATGCCCAGTTTTCTCAGAACAAGACACAAATAAAAAAACCTGTCCAAAAGTATGATAAAACTGCAGCTTACATTCTCTGGCACACTGAAGCTTCTGTTCTGCCCATCAAGGGTTTTGACTGTTACATCCATCATCTTGGTCAATTGGTTGACTGGTGAACAGTTTATTTCTACTCTGAAAAGTAATTACACAAAAAAATTAAATTGAACTTGACTTAAGAATGGTTTAACCTGAATAACATGCCTCAAGTTCCAAATAAAATATTCAAAGCAAATTTTATTTTTTTTATATAAGGACTGTTGAACTTGCACACAACATTAACCCATTGCATGCTGGGAAATTTGTCGTCTGCAAAAATGTCGTCTGCAGAATTTCTAAAATTAGCATTTTCTTCGATTTTTTTCAAAGAATACTATCAGAATAGCAAACAGTTTAGATCCAGATGAGACGCCACGTTATGTGGCGTCTCATCTGGATCCAAACTGTTTGCAAAGGCCTTCAAAATTCGGTTCCCGCACTGAAAGAGTTAACGATTATGTAATGATTATTCATTTATTGGCGCTGATGAAATACCACGAGTTATCCTTACCTGCCAGACTACTTTGTTTGACTGTAAAGTGAAATGGGTACTGGAATAATATTTTTTTAAATATAGGTGGTAGTTGTTGACACACTAACTGATGATCAATAAGTCGAACCCGTTTGTCTAGCAAGTTGAGTTGATTTCATTAGCGCCTTCTGGATTTTGTTTATATCCTCTAAATTACCTTGAGTCGAGTGGTAGAAGAAACAACTAAAATAATTTCTGAATGAATTCAAACAACGCCGCAATAAATGATGTACCTAAAAAGATTTATTTCATTCCCATTAAATCCATGTCAAAATAGTTTATTTACAGCGTGTTTAACAACGCAGAGCCGATAGTTCCATACACACCAGCAAATGACATACCCTATGCGCGTTGTAACTTGTTTACCTTGAGTCGAGAGGTCACATCCGAAAAGCAAGAGTACTCAATTGCAATAGGCTTGTCAACAAAACTTCGAAAACTCAATTCACTAAACAAATTTAGAGAAAATGAAAGATTAATTAAACTTTTTTATAACTTCTTTTTTACCATTCAACAAGTTTCTGTTTTATCGGTCAATCTTCTGTTGAGCAACATTGACACGAAAAAAGTGCTCAAGAATTGAAAAAAAACCAACGCTGGCAATTTGTTCAAATAAAATTTTGGCATACATGTTACTACCAGTAAATCATCATCTTATCAAGACAGAGTTTACCCACTGAACATGTGGATATCAGGCCTCGACACTAACGGTGTCCCGGGAACATGAGGACACCAGATTTTGACTACGGTCACCAGTTCTTTCAAGCTGGGTGATCCTCCGGGAACCCTAAATTTACAGAACCACTTCGTATCGATTGACCATTTGATTCTGTGTAATTATCTTTTATTTCTTACCATGTTTATAAGAAGAACTTCTGAAACTGTAGCGTATTTTTAATATCTCGGACCAGTTACTATGTGGTACATGCGCGAAGTATAACAGTAGTAATACAATCGAATTTTAAGGATATCTAAAATAGCAATGAACATAACGCTTATTTATTTTACATATGCATATGCCATGGGTAGCTAATTTTAACTAAACATGTGTTTGAAATTACAGTGGGGTGGTGTATTTTAACTTACGCTATGTGCCGTTATATGATGTTAATATGATCTAGATAATTATTGGCATTTCCAAAGTGTTATTATTGGAATCGATGCTCACTATTATGTATTATGTTCAACTCTGTTCACTTGTAGCATTTTAAAGTTATATTCTAAACCATATTAATGAAAAACCGTTTGAAAAATTTAAGCAAAACGTATCCTCCAATAACCGTGATTCGAGCGGTTAAGGAAAGAAGTAAAAGAATTTCTGAATTAATTCGAACAAATTCAACAATGCTGCAATACATGTAAACGCTGTACATTTAAAGATTTATTTCATTTCTGTAAAATCACGCAAGCCGATAGTTCCATACACACCCGCAAATATGCGTGTTGTTTACCTGAAGTCTAGACGTCATATTGCCCCCTTGGTGCAAAAAGGTACCATGTGCCTGTTAATTTCAATGTCACATGGTACCTTTTTGCACCAATCGGGCGAAATTAAATAAAAAGCGAGAGTACTCAATTGCAATAGGCATTAGGTCAACAAAACTTGGAAATTTCGATTCACTGAACATATTAATAGAAACTGAAAGGTTAATTTTACTTTTTTATAACTTCTATTTACAATTTAACAAGTTTTTGTTTTATCGGTCGATTCTCTTTTGAGCAACATTGACACAAACAATTGCTCAAGAATTGCAAACATACAAACATTCGCAATTTGTTCATATAAAATTTCGGCATATATGTTAAAAAATATTTGCCCTTACGCTGTGCGTTGAAAAAGGAGGGAACCCTAGTTTTGTTGAGGGTCAACAAAAGTTGAAAGTAGGGTTCCCTCTGGGGACCCTGTCAAAAAAGTAAGAGTCAAGGCCTGGGAAATGGGATGACACCTCGTGATGTACGCACACAGATTGTTCCGTGCAACATTTTCTGGGAATCGTGAAAAAGTAAAAGAATTTTCTTTAAAATAAATCAAGTTCATGAAAGTATGTGTTTACACTAGCGCAGTGGTCTGCAATTTATGTGCAAGTTAAATGAAGAGTAATGAAAACATGTAAGGAATAGACATACTTTTGGATTATTTCAGTTGAAGTAAGATTTTAAAATTAAACTGTTTTTTTTCTTATTTTAGTGGTGTCTGTAATTATTTTAAAGCGTAGAAATGTTAGTTAAACAAAATACTCGGAGCACATGTGTGTGACGTCATCACGAGAGCCGCATTCTTAATTTGAACAAAGGTCATGCTCGAAATAAGGGAATCCTACGATAAACAAACCTGCCGTCCCACTAAAATCGGCCCGACTGAAATGTTTTTTGTCACTTTCAAAAAAAAAATTTCTGCTCGCCTAAAAATTCTTTCCGCTAAATTTTGCCTTTCCGCTTTGTATCCTTTCCGGTTATTTGCATCATTTAATTAAATGCTCTGTCAAGGATATCTAGAATAGCAATGAACAAAACACGTACCGGTATTTATTTGAGTCGCCTATTTATTTGACATATGCATATGCGATTAATTAGACTTTAAATACAATTAAACCGCTCCTGTTTTTCTCGTATCCCTTTACTTAAAATATGCTGTTGTTGTTCAGGATAGTTGGGGAGTAAAAAACAAATTGATTAATTATCACCGTTCAATTTAATTCGGAAATCAGCAGAGATGTGTAATATTATCGCCATAAAACTAATTATTTAATAATCACTCTTTAATTCAGATCGGCAAATATTCGGAAGAAAGATGAAACGTGGTCAGCTTAGAAATATTTATTGACGGGTATTGTCAAGTTTTTGTTTATTTGTTTATCTCTAGCGACTGGCCGCTATTTTGAAGGCAGACTACCATATTAAATGTGTATTCAAATTATACAACATCTGCGCATAAATGACCCAATATTATCCGATTGCTTCACCCTTTCTCACGTTTCATTCAACAACATCATGTCATGTGAAAGCGAGCTCAATGTTGATTGGCCAGCTACCATGTGCACTTCAATAAAAATAAGGTCAGGTCAAGCGATGTCTAATCGGGTACAGACCGGGTTTTGTTAATTGTTCGAATTGTGAACACTTTCATTGAAACAAAGAGACAAATATAGAAAACTAGTCCGGATTAAAATGGCGAATGTTTTCAACGAAATTTTACTAGATTTTCGAATTTTCTCAATATAGATTTTTCTTGAGCCATTCTCAATATTTTTGCAAATGTTGCAGATGGGTCAACTGGCAAAGGACAGCACGAGCATTGCAGATGTGTTTAATTATTGGAATAAATGCTCACTATTTCAGGGCTCATGCTGTTGTTCGCCATTTACGAAAATATAGCCAATTAGGCTCAAGAAAAATATAATTTGCGAATATGCTAAAATCTTGTTAAATTTCATCGAAAACATCCGCCATTTTAATACAGATTGTTTTTTTTTAACTATTTTTTTCTCTTTGTTTCCATGAACGTTTTGAAGCGCATATGGCAGCTGGCCAATCAACATTGAGTTTGCTATGGGGTAATATTGGGTAATTCATGTGCAGATAATGGAATACACAGTTGAAATTGTCGTCTGCCTGCAATATAATGGCCGATGGCAAAAGTCGTATAAAAAATAAGCAAATGAAAATAAGTGTAACACTCAATGAATTATTTTTAAGCTGATCACTTTACAACTTTCTACTGTCTATTGATCTGATTTAAAGGATGATAATTAAATAATTAGTCAGATGTCGAAGAGGTTAAACCTTTCTGTTCTTGATTGAAATTAAGATGTTATAATTACTTTGTTGTTTTTTACTCACAAACTATGCTATTTCAAAGTAATATGTCAACCAAATAGTAATTACGTATTTGCTAAGTTACTTTAGTGTTTTTCCCAGGCCATTTTAGCGTGGCGAAAAGCCACGCCGTCTCACAGATAGCCACTCTGCCCTTTTCAAAGGCAAATTTCGCCACCTGCCCTTATCGATAACATCTTTATTGCCTTATGACTTAACTTGGTCCACAAAATCAGCGTCCTTGATTGGCTGTGACGCTCCGGCTGTGCTTGATTTACTCGAGAGACGTCAACGTCTAATCGACTATATTAATTGAGCAGGTTTAATCTATTACAGTGCTCGATTTATAGGTAGGTCTACTGACTGCTCCAAAGCTGTGAATTAGCCATGCGTGAATAACCCCGTGTCAGTATCAAACTATAATGCCAGAGGCTATGTTATACCAAGCGCACTTTTCGGTCGGCAATGTGTACTCCTCCACGATAAAATCGTTACTTCGGAGACTTTTGATGAAAAACTCGATTTTATTCTCGTGGCAATTGTGCATTGCATGCATTATTCAGTTATATCAAAACAAATATTTTTACGCATAATAACATTTACAAACACAAACAAATTTATTCTTTATCGTTTTCCTTTTTCAGATAATTAGATCTAATTATTGAAATAATTACTGAGACGTATACTAATTTAACAAAATGTGAATCGCGTATACGATTTAACATTGCTATGTGCACCTGTCGCTTACATCATTTGACATTTTAACAACATGGAGGACTATACAGAATTAAATTGTGACTCGGCAAAAATGGCAAATAACGTCGTAAACGATCGAATTAACGATGGAGGATATACATTAAGAAGGAATTAATGAAATGTCTGTGATAATCAACGATGCATAAAATGTTTTAGATAGCAACAACATTATTTATTTATTTGTAATCAACTCAGTGGATGAATGTCACGGAAACGAGTGTTTGCATATTGTTTGCAATCAATTTACTCGCAATGTTATTTTAAACATCTGGCAAGATTATTGTTAGAAAATGTGATAAACAAATATGGTTTCATTTATATGTTAGTGGATCTGGGTATAATCATATGCATATATTGCTTTATTATGTTTGTCGTGCTGTACAGTTTATTGAAACAGCATGGAACTTAAATGTACATTGCAAGGTAAATATATTAATATAAATCATAGTACATGTAAGTTAAATACATCAATTACCATTAAATGTGCTTGTTTATATGTTATTTTTTTCCACAACTGCTTCTGATGCGATTACATGTTTCACCGTAATTCAGATATTCAGGGAACGTTTTTGCCCTTTTTTGCAGGGTTGGCACCAATCGACCGCCCCCGGTTTTAACCGGTTAAAACTGCCCTGGTCAATACTCCCGAAGTGGTCATTACTGGTCAATACTGGTCGATTGAACTTTACTCCCAATTTTGATTAATATTCCATGCTTAATCAAACAATATTGATAAAATAAATTAAACATACATGTTACCAATAATGTCTTAAGCTATTAATACCCACTATTTATACCTGTTCATGCAATTTGTAGGCCAATTTCTAAAATTTTTGTTAATTTGTCAAAGTTGGTCAAATGGATTTTTTCTGGTTGATTGAACTTTTTTTTCAATTCTAATGAATGTTCAGATAATTCTGTGCTTGATTTAACAAGATTAACAATATGAATCTGACATGTTACCAAAAATTTCTTTAGTTACATGTATTACCTGCTATTTTATACTTGTTCATTCAATCACTGAACCAATCTTTCGGAATTGTGAAACTTAGTCAAAGGTGGTCAATTCAATTGAATTGGATTTTCCTTTTATTTTGTTTATTTTGTATGCTTAATTATAAGTTAATTCATATATTTAATGAATAATTAGTGATTTATTCTCGCAGCAGTTAATTTTCATGAACTTTGATTTTTCCTTATCCTTTACTATGACACATTATTTAAATGAGTCAACTAAGTGAACTCACTAGCACCAGTAAACTTGTCAAATAATAAAATTTGTTAATTGTTTTCAAACTGTATTTTCCTCATCTTGTAATATTAACACTGTAAAATAAGCTGAACAGTCTCAAGTCTGATATGCTAATGCTAAAGATATGATACAGATGATGCTATATGTTAATCATCATAATGATATGGCAAAATCAAGAACTTTGATTGCTAATTCATTTGAAGATCAATTGAACTTTTAAATATGAAAGACAAAAAACAACTCTTAATACAGAAAGGAAACAAGTTAGAAGTAACTATTAAATTAATAATCTCCTTTTGTTTGTGTGATATGAAATAGCCTAAGGGCAGATTTGCTTCAGTGTAAATATCAGAGATATTATATAACACTGCATGAATTTTATTACCAATGATAGCTTAGGGGCCAGATTTATAACCCTAGAAAACACAAGAGTTCTGTTTGTTCATCTACTTATCAAATAGATATATCAATAGATCAGTGAAATACTATGGTAACTACAATAGTAATAATACTTTAGTAACTGATGTGATACACTGAGATAAAGATATTGCTTTAGTCCTAATGTATTTGAGGTCGTTCACATAAATAATAAAGAAGTAATTTTTTACAGCTTTAGAGATTTTTTTTACAATAAATAACTCAAAAAAATGTTTATCAGTTACAGAATAATGATTGATTTAATATAGAATAGCTTAGTCTTCCTTTGTGATGTTTAAATGCTAAAATTTTCAATCGACCAGTATTGACCAATAATGACCAGTATTGACCGGTTTTAACCGGGTATTGACCGCTGGCCCGGTCAATACTCAATTGACCGGTCAATATGCCAACCCTGCTTTTTTGCCTGAACTGCGCGCTAAAATGCCCTTTTTGAAAGTAATGCGCCATGCCCCTTTGCCCTCCTGGGAAAAACACTATACTTGTTTTCATTTTCTGCATTCAAACGCTATGCACATTTTCATGTGCAAAATGCATACAATTTTTCAGACTCTTGTTTTCGGATAAAGTATTTTTTGTCCATTATATTATATTTTCGATGTTCTTTATACAAAAAATAGACTTATGAATACAAGTGCAGTGATATGGACGGTGCAGAAACATATTTACCAATTTCCTTTCAAGAGGCAGAAGACTTGGAGCTTTATTTGATAATTACCTTTCAGTTTGGTAATGTCGGAGTTCAGAAAGAAAAAAAATCCCTACCTACCTACCCACCCAAATTTACCTGGGGTGGATTATGCCAAACAAACAATTTTTTAAGGATGGCCTAATTGTCGAATCTGACATAAAACATTTCTCGTTGGGTAAAGAGTGAATATAGGTTATCAGGACACCTTGACATTTGGGTAAATAGAGGAATATGGACAATCATCCTCCTTCTTTACAAATATTAGGGTAAGAGCAGATCGCCAGTTGTCAGTCTTTCGTAATTTCAGGTATTGGTATTGAGAATGTTATTTTTTGTTTTAATTTCCACTTGGTGGAAATGTTGAGATTAAACAAATATGGGGCAATTTTAGATATATTACGTCATGTTTAACTTACTCTTTTTCAAGCAGAATTATTTTGTTATTGAATAAGAATTTATGGCACACGAGTGAATATGAAACAACTTTTTTTCTAGACAAATCATCGAATGAAACGTTTTACGGATTTCACAATTTACGACATGAAGTAAAGACTAATTGAATTTAATTTAAAGGGAAGTTACATTTAATAAAATGTCGTATTCAGTTGCATTAAAAATAGGTATTCTGATTATTTTATGTCCTTCGGTAGTAGAAATAAACAAGTCCAATAGTTTACGACTTGTGGTTAAAATCTACTAAAACTTGGTTCAGCACATCTCCCATTCTATACATAGATGGTGACGTCACTACGTAAGACCGTTGTGTACACAATGCGCATCTCCTTCTTCTTCTTCTTCTTCTTCTTCTTCTTCTTCTTCTTCTTCTTCTTCTTCTTCTTCTTCTTCTTCTTCTTCTTCTTCTTCTTCTTCTTCTTCTTCTTCTTCTTCTTCTTCTTCTTTTACTTTTATAATAAGGCCAGCATTTTTTTATTATCTCCTATACGGTCGCTAACGACCCTATTTTTCGACAAATACAAATAAAAGTCACTTTCGTATTTTTTATTAACATTTCACCATCCGACCTAGTATTTTGTCCAAAACAAGAAAAAAAAATGCGCAGATTGCCGAAAGTGTTGTTCAAAATTTGTTTATAATACGGGTTGTTTCGTTGTGCCAATTCGACTTGTAAAGCGTCAGCGATTTTCATTGGCTATTGCAGCCAATACCACACGCTATCAGCCAATCGGTGAGTATTTAAAAACACGGTCACCCGGAAGGGTGTGTGTGTGTATTTTTTCCATATGGCTAAAGAAAAACACTGTTAACACCCTAGAATTCACATTTATTTCCAATATTCATAAAACGTAATCAGAACATTTTTTATAATGGTATCTTTGTTTAGTCCGATCTTCATCCAAACTGGACAGAAAATTTGTTCATATCATCTCGGGCCGACTTCGAAAATGGTTGCTGTCTGTTTAAAAACATGGTCGCCACTATACAGGGTGGTTTAAATAAACACACTTAGGAGTCGGGACCTCTATTAGTCACATTTCAAGTCATATTAGTTTATCCCTTTGCATGCTGGGAAATTTGTCGTCTGCTAAAATGTCGTCTGCCGAATTTCTAAAATAAGCATTTTATTCGATTTTTTTCCAAAGAATACTATCAGAATAGCAAACAGTTTGGATCCTGATGAGACGCCACATTCTGTGGTGTCTCATCTGGATCCAAACTGTTTGTAAAGGCCTTCAAAATTCGGTTCCAGCACTGAAAGAGTTAATTCCTTTGTTTCTTGTGTGAGCGCCTTAGAGCCCATGGTTCTCTTGGTTGTAACAATTGGTTTCAAAAACGAATATAACTATAGTCAATTGCAAACGAATGTAGACGACTTTCGATAACCGATTAGTGTCCATTGACACTCAATTTGAGCACATCGTGTTCAGGTGAGTAAAAATGCACGTGGTGAGGTAGTGTTAGATACGATTACAACCATCTCACGCAAGTATGAATATATGTATAAAATTTTAATAAAAGACATGCAACCACAATAATCTTGGAAGATAAATTCTATAAAAATGTTTGTTTACAGATCACAACATTTTGTTACATGAACATTAACTGAAAACCTGTTTGGGGAATCTATTAACCAGAAATATGATATAGTAAGATAATAATCTCTAAACCGTCGATGTTTCATACAATACATCCGGATTTCCCTTATAATTATTTACTTAGTGCAGTCGCTAAGTCTAAAGATATTCACACGGAAGATAATGTTCAGGTAAAATTTATGATTTTCCTTGTATTTGGTATCAACGCCCTTTTAATTACATCCAAGTTCTGCATAATGGAAACTGCCAATGCTATGCCATGATTCATAGTCGATTAGATTATAATTGTTAGTCACTTGTTTCACTTATTCATTTTTTAAGTAAATAAAAACAACGGAAATATGAAAGCGGAAACAGTATTTAGTGTACACAGGGTCGAAGGCGACAAATCGCCGCCTTTTTAGTTTAATGAAAGATCACTTCACAAGTAATAGGGCCGGGAATCGAACCCGAGATCCTCGGTAGTTCATTGCTCTACCAACTGAGCTAGCCACAAGTAATAGGACCGGGAATCGAACCGGCGATCCTCGGTGGTTAATTGCTCTACTAACTGAGTTAGTCACAATTAATAGGGCCAGGAATCGAACCCGGGATCCTCGGTAGTTGATTTATTTGCCAACTAAAATAGCCATAAGTTTTAGGACCGGGAATCGAATCCGCGATCCTCGGTAGTTCGTTGCTCTACCAACATAGCTATAGGGCCATCGAACCCGGGATCCGCGGTTATACATCGCTCTACCAACTGAGCTAGCCACAAGTAATAGGGCCGGGAATCGAACCCGCGATCCTCGGTAGTTAATTGCTCTACCAACTGAGCCAGCCACAAGTAATAGGATCGGGAATCGAACCCGGGATCCGCGGTAGTTCATTGCCTAACAACTGAGCTAGCCACAAGTAACAGGGACGGGAATCGAACCCGGGATCCTCGTAAGTCCATTGCTCTAACAACTGAGCCAGTCAGAAAATGAACACAAATTAAAATAAGCATGAACAAAAAACTACAATTAAATTAAAATTAATAGATACATTCAGACTGAGCTGAAGCACGTATTATTACTGAAATAAACGAAACAGCAGTTGCACAAAAATCATACAATAAAACGAATAAAAGGGTTGAGCTCGAACCAATGAAATTTCTTTCAAGAGCATCAAATTGATCCACTGTGCTATAATTATGTTAATTATATAGTGCCGTTGTTTCTTATCATCGCGTGCGAATGCGTGCATTTATGAGCTCGAGCTTGCGCTGTTTCATTAAATACATCGTCATGACAGTTAGCTAGTAAACACGTGGTTCGTACAACACACTTGCAATAACGTTGAAACTATAACCAATGCTGTAACTCATAGTATGTATTGAACAAGCAAGCAACGTGTACGGAGCTCTTATATAAATATGATTTAAAAGGATCTTTTCACGTTATGTTAAAGAGACCGTCAACCAGATTGACGAAAAAAGGAAAAGTTGTAAAATACTGGTATATGACATAATTTGAAAAAAAGTTGTTAAGTTTTCATATTTTTAGTATATCCGGTTAAAATTGTACTTGGAATGTGTACCAGGTAACTATAAATAACGCAAGAAGATTGATAATCATCGTCACGTGGTAACCGAGGAATGCAAATTGTGCATGCGTAGTGAGTTGTATATATTGTATAAATAAAATGATCCATTTACTTGCGTTATTTATCGTGTGTATATAGTTATTTCGCCTATTTTCGCGATGTACTTTCGATTTTACATCGCGAAATTTTATTACCGAATATACTGAAAATATGAACTTTTTTCAAGTTATGTAATATACCAGTCGTGATATTTTAATCAATATAAACTAATAATTGTAAACAAAATACGGTATTTTACAACTTTTCCTTTTTTCGTCAGTCTTGTTGACGGTCCCTTTAAATTGGTAAACTTAAAAAAAAACAATTGTTTCAGATTCGCAAATATTCGTTGTAGTTATGATATTTGTGAGGAAAGAGTAATACTGAACATTTACCATGCTTAAAAATATCCATACATACATCTATTGACAATTTAAAAGCCTGAAAATTATAAAGCGTTGCAACACGAAACGATTTAATAATTTTGAGATTTTTGTTGTTGTTAAATTGTGTGACACTACGAGGATTGCTTATATAAAGTATGAAATACAACAATCGTATAGTATGAGCACTGATGGCCGAGTGGTCTAAGCGATAGACTTTTACTCAAGGGGTCAGAGGTTTGAGCCAGTTGAGGGTTACTTTTCTATAATTTTATTCTTGTTTTTTATTAGAGCTTTTTAGATCCAATATTTACATTTTTCAATATAAAGCATTTAATGGCAAACTTCAATACATGCCAACATCTGTAAAAATGCCCCTTTAAACATTTTGTTCAACCGGTTAACTGTAGTAAGGGTTGATGATATTGAGACAGTTTAGTCTGTTTAAGGCATAACAATAGTTGTAATACGTGCTTCTAATTAGATAATTCTTTAAATTTCATAGCATAAGCTCTTGCTATAACCAAAGTTTTATAACCCATAACAATATGCGTTTAACATTGATTTACCCCATACAAACATGCTGTACCCAAGGTTTTTACCCCATACAAACATGCTGTACCCAAGGTTTTTACCCCATGCAAACATGCTGTACCCAAGGTTTTTAACCCCATAACAACATGCTTTAATCAAGGTTTTTTACTCTTTAGCATCATGGTTTAAACAAGGCTTTTTTATCTATAGCAACATGCCATTAACACGGTTTTTAACCTGTTTGTATTTACATAAACTACTCTAAAAATCCAGTTGCAAAAACAACAAAAATCGAATTTGCATGAAAAATGAATGGACCAAAGATAGCCGCTTGCGGAAAACTCGATATTGTAGTCACACTTGTAGAGTATTGCCGTCTGTTTCTGCGTTTGTGCGTACTTGTCTGGAGCCTAACTTTGTCATTCATCATACAAAAAAAAAACTTAACTTCATTGTTCACGATCATGAGGCGACGTTAAGCGAGTAACACCTGTCTCCAAACCTCGAAAGTCAACGTCACACTGAGGGGTCAACTTTCAAATTCGACCCTAAAACATCTAGTTCGGACTGTGAGTTTATGAATCATCTTGCAATTTTAAAACTGGGAGAAAATATCAACTTAAAAAGTTCTGTTTATCATCTTGACACAAAAATAGTGTGGGTAAAATTGGGTATTCCCCGATAAGTTTATGTTTTTAGAGTTGAGTCTTTTCGAAGCGCGTTATATGAGATCGCGTTATATTCCCCTTTACAATTCTGGCGTTGGTGTCGGTTTACATAAATGTATACTCTTTAATTGATTTAGATTAATCATTCTTCAAAATAAAAATACACGAAGATATCCACGGGCATCACTTAGCAGCTGTATAGTTTATTTCTTTCAGATAGTACATATCATATAATAACACAATTACATTAGCTCATCGCAATAGAAATAAAAATACCAAAACCTGATAAATATTTCATTACTTGAATAGGTACCCAGTTAATCCGTGAATTGCTATTCTTAACAGGTAATAACACTATGTCCCTACTCTTAACAACTGATGGTGTTTTAAAATTATGAATGTACTTTTTTAATATGGTGGATACATTTTAACATTCAAGTACACCTCTTTTGCTCCAATATCTGGGAAATATAACCATTCCAATCCAAATACAAAGAAGGGTATTAAATTATCATATTTACCTTCGATGAAATATCAAGTACTGCACATTATTAGTAAATACAATACGGTACATATAATATTATAATGTAACATAACACCAAATGTGCAATGTCAAGGAAAGTGTGACTACTGATACACGCATATCTTTGGTGAACGCTTGATATATGAACAGACCCTATGAATAACGAATCTTCAGTAACATCACCAGAAGAGGAACACCCTCTGCTGTCTTGTTTGAGGCACTTGACCAAAATTATATACAATCCAGGACCACATCATACGTAGATTTAAACCAGAACCCACGCATAAAAGCAGTCAACACTCCGCAAGAAAACAGCAACATTTAAACAAACCTACAGTATATACAAGGATACGTCATATTTTCTTATCTGCTTAACTGCTTTTTTGTTGGGAGTTTAACATACGTTCTTTCTATTGTAGTAAATTGAAAAAAGACTTGCGTAACCGGACTTGACATCACCTTCACAAACTAAAATGTTGCTGGTACACAAAATTACGTTTTCAATTAAATTAATTTAATTAACGATTATTTTTTATATTCCACGTTGATCCATGCACACATGCAAACTCTTTTAGTTTCTTTGAAATCAAAATATAATTTTACGAATAAATGGTTCGTATGATTTCTTATTTAATAAAAAGATGCGACATATTTTGCTAAAGGTTCATTGAAAATAAATCAGATATTTCAAACTATGTTCATGTAAATAAAGTTTCGCAATATAAAGACAACAATACTGTCGTATAATATCTAACATTATTAAATACAAATACATATTTAATGTTAAATTTAACTCATCAACAGCTTTCGTTTGACGACATATACATGATCATCGCAACTTATAAAAATTACCATGTGTAAAAAAATGACCTATTGTATAACATAGTTAAACTGCTAAAACGTCAAGTGACTGGAAACAATTTCAGATGCACGTGTACTTAGCATTTGTGGACGGGTGCTTTGCGCAGCCTACAGGCATTGAACTCACCCTTAACCCTTTGCATGCTGGGAAATTTGTCTTCTGCTAAAAATGTCGTCTGCTGAATTTGTAAAATAAGCATTTTCTTCATTTTTTTTCAAAGAATACTATCAGACTGGCAAACAGTTTGGATCCAGATGAGACGCCACGTTTTGTGGCGTCTCATCTGGATCCAAACTGTTTGCAAAGGCCTTTAAAATTCGGTTCCCGCACTGAAAGGGTTAAACAAATGCTTACCAAGATTGAAACCACTATGGCCGAATTTAAAGTGGAATAAGTCTTATTAGATCTCATATAAAACATACAAGAAACTACATAACTAACGTAAGGCTTAAATACAGACAGTTTAGGCTAAAACATGGATACTCATTTAAATGGCTGAGGAGAAAGTAAAACAAGAGATACTAAGAATAACATTTAGCATGCTCGAATTTACGATGTAATAACACGTCTCAGTTTGTCCCAGAAAAGAGCGTTCCCCTCGTGATCAGTCGTGTATTCAATATAATTATTGTCTTGAATCCATCTTAACATTTCCACCGGCATAGCGCTATTTGGAACAGTTTCCAACATCACAATAACAAGCGAAATGTCCTCCCCTCTAGAATATATGCTTTCCATTCGCGCCATGTTGAATTCATACATGCACCACTTGCTCTTCAGAAAGGCATTTGACAATATGACAATCGTCTTTCTGCTGCTCTGGATGGCGTGAATTATGTTGTCTGAGATTGCGTTTCCAGGAAGAAAGTCCCTTTGGTGAATACACAATGAAATAATATCCGTCTCTAGTCGGGGAATGACGTCATCAAGTATAAAACGTATATTGTCTTCTGCATACGATATGAATGCATCGTATTTATAGTTTTGTATGGCTGTGTAATCAGGAAGCATATGATGTCCAGAAAATCTCTTCTTTGACATGTACATGAGGTATCGTATTCTCCAGCGATACTTGTATATCACTCCACCGATAATCACTGACAAGAATGTTGCCAATGCCAACAAACCAATTACAATGACCGGTACATATGACCTACACCTCGATGCTAGGTGGTCCAGATCAGTCATCATTTTGTCGAAAGTTATTGTCACATCGTCAGATGTAACAAATCTATATATGCTGTATCCAACCATGTTCGCTTTGTGTTGAATCAACCAGTGTAGAAATTCTTGATTGTTGCAGTCATATGCCAGCGAGTTGTTTTGTAAGTTTATTGAAAACTTAGAACGATCGTTTTCGTTGGCTTCAAGTTTGCGTCGAACTCCTATATTAAATGTATTAATTGAGTTAATTTCAAAATTAATTTTCAACAAATGTGATAATGTGTTTATATTGACGTCAAAGTGTTCTATATTGTTGTTGCTTAAATCTAAGCGTTCCAAATTGACAAGTTCTGTGAAAATCGAAGTAAACAATACTGTTATTCCATTTGAGGACAGATCCAAATCTTGAAGGGATTGTAGCATATCGAATATGTTTGATCGTTTTGAATCTGCCAGTTGTGCGCCTAGATCATTGTGAGCCAATCGCAACGTTTTCAGTGATGTGTAGTTTAAACTGGTCAAACCAATAGTTGAGATGTAGCAGCGAGACATATTTAAGGTTTCTAGCATTGGTATATGTCCAACGTGTCCGGTGAACGACACAAACATGTTTCCCGATATATCGATATAACGAATTGAAATATTTTCCGGATTCAAAGGGTATATAGAATTTATGGCATATCTCATATCACAATCATTAAAAATCATACGTTCAAGTTTTACAGGCATTATCATATGTAGTAAATCTATGACACCATTCTCAATATATGTGCAATCTCTGGTACGCAATGCGTACTCTTTCAGAAAATCTACATTACCGAAAGGACATGTCATTTGATAAAGTTCCACTGTTGGTGCAGAATATCGTTTACTGTTTTCTAAAGGATAAATAAATGGATTAGAGATGTAATTAAGGCGACTGGAATATATCGTTGAAACATTGCCTAAACATCCTAACTGAAGCACATATGGACCGAACCAAAATTTATTATGATTAACGCGAATAATTTTTAATGACGGAGGAGTCAAAATTAGTGCGTTAGTTTCAATACTATCTATTTTGTTTCCCGATATATCTAAATCTTCAACCGTTATGTTCCAGAAGTAACAAAAAATCGGCATTGTTAATTGTACTCCGCCGCCAAACCTACTGAACAGGTTTGATATGTTCAAAAAACGAATCCGTGTAAACTGCAAGCCGTACGTGACATTGGCCAAACTATGGAATTCCAGCTGACGGTTGTAAGAAAGATCCAATACCTCTAGACTGTGAAGATGCTCGAAAGCTCCTGCAGTGATGCTACTAACTCCACAAGCGGAAATATTCAGATCTTTTAGTGAATCTGAAAGCGAGAACGTATAGTTGTTTAAATTGATGAGGTTACATTGTGTTTCTAAATTTAATCCGGATAGTGACAAAGATGCTATTCTTGACAAGTTGAAAGCCGTATTCGAAACTCCATCCGAGGTGAGTTTATTGAGATTATCGTGACTGTCCAGATTCGGAAAGTTGGCATTATCCGGTATTGGATTGCCGTTTATTTTTAATGTATGAAGGTTCTTTGGAAGAAAAGATGCATCCCAGCCTTTGGAATAGACCTGAAGCAAATTTCTTGAAAGATCTAATAGATGGAGGTGCCGGAAGTCCTGGAATGTCCTTGGTTCTATGTGAGCAATCTGATTGAAATTAAAATATATTTCTATTAAATTCTCACATCCTTTGAGATCCAATGCTGTTAAGTTGCCGAAGTTATTTCTTCCAGCTTTAAGTGATGTGACATTTCCAATAAACACACATACTTCGGAAAGTTTAAGATTTCCCCTTCCTTCACAGTCCATTGTTATCCATTCCTGTTTATCATATGTGCATGTACACGTATCGTTTGGTCCACACGGATACACGGTCATGACATTTAAACTCCTGCCTGTTGCAAACATGCAAACAATCAGTGTTATCTGGAGAATCGACATTTTTCAAAAGAGCACACCATGCATACATCTTATAACACATTTATAAAGAACGTCTCAATTGGTTAAACGAATGCGGCGGTAATTGGGCGGCAAGGGACGCAGCTCCACCCCAAAGTAATTGACTAATATCAAATCCGCTGCACCTGTAATTGGACAATCGCCCTTCTACACAAACATTCAATCTATAGGCGACCACGCCTGTCTATTGTCCGCGACAATAAACGGCCATTGTGTCATATATCATGACTGTGAAAAAATAGCGACGCCGATCATCTCCTGCGTGTCTGAATATATTAGTTATAAAATAATACGACGGGTTAAAGAAAGATCTCGTCAGTGTTGTAGGTGCAATAACCCGAAAAAGCCTATGATTACAAATTTAAGATACATGTTTTTTTTTAAGAACAGAACGGAATTTGTATTCACATTAAATACATAAACGTTTCTTAGATATTTGTAAGAAAAATACGTCTGCGTGTATACTGTATGTATGATGGGCAACTTCTCACACAAAATAAATAGGAGCATGTATATGCATTAATTGACAATACATATAATAACGTATATTACAATGTACAAAGTACTTCTTAATAAATCTAACAAACTAGCTTTAAGGTGTGATATACATGCATCGCTGGAGAATACGATACTTTATGAACATGTCAAACAATAGACTTTTGAAATATCAAATGCTTCCTGCTTTCTGATTACACAATTATACAAAACTATAAATACAACGCATTCAAATCGTATGCAGACGACAGTATACTTAAGGATGTCACTCTCGACTAGAGACGGTATTGCTTACTTCTGAAATCACTAAAGATACTTTCTTCCTAGTAACGCCATCTCAGATAACATCATTTATCATCAAGAGAAACAGAAAAATACGGTTGATATTTTGTCAGACGCCTTTATGAAGAGCAAGTGGTGCATATACGAATTCCACATGACGCGAATCATCATCACCATCATCATCATCATCATCATCATCATCATCATCATCATCATCATCATCATCATCATCATCATCATCATCATCATCATCATCATCATCATCATCATCATCATTACCACCACCACCGTCGTCGTCGTCATTATCATCATCATCATCATCATCATCATCATCATCATCATCATCATCATCATCATCATCATCATCATCATCATCATCATCATCATCATCATCATCATCATCATCATCATCATCACCACCACTACCATCACCACAACCACCACCACCATTTTATTCTGACGGCCTCGACGTCGATCTCCATATAGCATGCCCTGGAGAACAGTCTTTCACAGAAAGTCATACCTGGTGACGTGTCCAAACCAAGCCAGCTGTCGTCGTTTGTCGGTCGCCATTAGGGGCTTTTGTGGACAAACAAGTGTTGCAGTCATGTTCCGGACGTACTCGTTGGTCTTGTGCTCCGTCTAGGAGATGCGGAGCAGTCTTCGAATACATTTATGTTCAAATGCATGTATCCTGCGTTCTACGAATCCAGCCTGCTTTTCGGCCAGCAGTTCCTCGGTCTTACGTTTTAGTCGATTAAGGAGAATGCATAGCATGGCTTTGCTGGGATGACTGATAAGGCTTATGGTGCGGTTATTCTCGCACAACTTGAGGTTGCCCTTTTTCGGTAGTGACTGCTACTCCTTGGGCTACTACTTATCATCCCAGATTTTTTGGAATGGTTCTGTCATTGCTTCAGTGGTTACCTCTCCTCCCTGGTTAATCAGCTCGGAAGGGTCGTTGTTTATTCCAGGAGATTTTCCTGCCTTAAGACTACGCACTGCCTCCTCCACCTCTGCATTAAGTATGGGCGGCCTTTCGTGGTCCTCTTCCGGGCTGGAATCGTTCTGAAGAAGGCTGGAGTCTGTTGAATCTGGTATTTGTAGAGGTCAGTGCAGTATTGAGTCTCCTTGTTTAGGACTGCGGATTCCCGTCAGCGTCTGATATAATACTGGACTTGGTCTGACTTGTATTCGTGAGGGTCTTGAGGGTGTTGTATGCCTTCTTACTGCTGCCTGTGGTTATCTCTTTGTCACTAATGATATATTGTTCCTCATTTGTTCCATTCCGCCTTGGCCTCTTTCATCTTGTTCCTGTCGTCCATTTCTGCTTTCTGGTAATTTTCTCATATGATGGCGCAAATGGAGAGTATATATTCTAGAGAGGATGATATGTCGCTAGTGATTGTGATTCTGAAACACATTTAAAGAAGTTTAAAGCGTAAACAGCCTTATGTACGATTAATAGTTCAATGTATATTTTATGTGAGGTTAAACATGACATAGTCCAGTGGTTAGGGTTAGGGTTCGCCTAACCCTAAATACGGCAATCGTGGTTGCAATATTGATGGCATTTCTTTAAGAATGGATTCGATGCTGCCTGTGTAGGCTGCGCAAACGACGCTTCCCAAAATGTCATTAATCTGCAACTGTTTCCAGTCACTTGCATATCACGTCTTTCGCGATTTAGCAAAAGGACATTTTGTTTGTGATAAAACACATACCCTATATTAACGTTTATAATTTGCAGTGATTAGAAATGTATCCTCAAACAAAATCTGCGCAGGAGTTGAAATTAGTATTCACATTTTTATCTAATTTAAATTAACATACTATTCAAAGTCTTTTCATCCTTATATAGTCAAACATTTAATGGCATAAACATTGTTTGCAACATATGTTTTATTTTCCACTACATGTTAAAGAATTAGATCTCTAGTTATATTCATTCTTAACAGTATTTATTTTGATTGTAAAGTATTTTACAGTCTTTGCATTTGTACAGGGGTCAACTGACGAGGTAAAGAATTTTTTTTTGCAATGAATTTAATTGATATGTGATTTGACGTCCGGTTAAGTTTTTTTTTACAATTTGCTACAATTTAAAGTGTGTAAGAATAAAGGGTTAATAAATTGACCATTTCAATGCAGTGATAATAGATTAAATAGTTTCTTGCGTTTCAAATATTTGCTATTTTGTATAAACTGTATGCTTGTTTAAATTCTGCTGTTTTATGTTTGAATTGAGACCGCTATCATGCATAACTCCGAGTTTTGATTATGTATGCTTTGGGTCCGGTATTTTGTAGTAGTTTGGTCACCTGTCTGAAATAAAACAGCGAAAGTGTTTAGAAGTGTTTCTCTTCTGGTGAAGTTTCATCATGCTCTCTTCATATTTCAAGCGTCAACCAAATGTATATGTAAAGCAGTTCTCACACCTTCATTTGCAGGACAAACGTATTATATACTGACATAATGTATATGCACCATATTATTGTTTCTAACTTTATCCAGTGCTTTAATGGCAATGTATGTAAAAGGGATTAAATACCCGTTGTTGATTCCATCGGTATGGATGTATAACCCAAACAGCAAACCACGTGAGCTGTAGTTGCATATTTAGAGGTATCTACGATGATATCCATGAAATTTATAATTTTAAAAGATCTTCAGTTGTCAAGCTTAAGACCGTTATATTATTACGTGTTTAAAACATCAATGAGGAAATTAATTTTGTAAGAGGATATTTAAAGGCGTTTTTAAGTATATTTTGTTTAACCGTGTTTTGACGTTTACACTGCCCTATGAATATGTTTCTTTGATTAATATTACGCCATTTCATGATTAAAGTACATTTAAAGGGACCGTCAACCAAGAATGACGGGAAAAAAAGTTCTAAAATACCGTATTTTTTTTACAATTATTTGTTAATATTGATTAAAATTTCACAACTGGTTTATTACATTACTTGAAAAAAGTTCATGTTTTCAGTTTATTCGGTAATAAAATTTCATGATGTGAATTCAAAAGTTCATCGCGAAAATAGGTGACATAACGATATACACACTAAAAATAACGCAAGTAGATTGATCATTTTATGTATAAAATATATACAATTCACTACGCGTGCACAATTTGCATTTTTGGGCTTACCACGTGACGATGATGATCAATTTTCTTGAGTTATTCATAGTTAACTGGTAGTTACCTGGTACATGTACCCAGTAAAATTTATTTCCGAATATACTGAAAATATGAAAAATTAACATTTTTTTTTCAAGTTATGTAATATAAAAGTCGTGATATATTACTCAATATAATCTAGTAATTGTAAAAAATAAGGTATTTTAGAACTTTTCGTTTTTCGTCATTCGTGGTAGACGGTCCCTTGAAAGCGAATTTATAACTAAAGAAAGGTGATGTTTGCTTTATATCATATGATCTCGCAAATCAGCTAATCGGTCCGTGTTCACGTCTTTTCTTTACTCGCCTGGGATTCGACACAAGAAAACATGAGAATCAACGCATATTAGTACATATTCCGATTTTTTAATAACCGAAACAAAAACATAAACGAACACAAAATTAACTTCTTAAATAGTTTTTCGTTGTACTTATTATAAAACAAAACACGAAAGGTATTTCCCTATTTATACTTCATTACGATTATAATTTAACGAAAGTCAATATTAGAAAAATGAAACGAAGTATTTGGTACAGTCTAACCTTTTTGGTTTGGCAAAACGAAAAACGAGCGGCGCTGCTGTATTCGAGAGATAAGTCATGATTGATCTTTTTTTCGCAGTTTTCTTCCATATATATTATTATTTTGAATACATAAATGTACACATTTTAAGAAGAAGAATAGTCGAGTTTTGGTACAGGTATTGTTGGCTAGTCTAATGCGAAAACGAATAGATCTAGAAACATCAAATTCTAAAACAAACGTACATGCCTGCTTTTATTTAAAATCATTGGATTTGAGTACACGTGTCTCACGCATTTCGATAATCATGGCACAATAAAATATCTTTGCTCAGCCTAGCACTTCTCTTCAATTTTCAATTTCTCTCTCGAATTCAAAGCTATGTATGAGACACCTTGCACTTTCTCATTCCATAAGATTTAAACATGTTTTTATTTATTCTCCTTTTGTCCTGTTCTGTGTTTCAATATTGGTATTATAAATACAACTTTATCATTATATTATGCAAGCTTACGTTTAAAGTAAAACATAGGGGACATTTTAACAGCCGCAGCCGATTATTTTGCTGTTTAAAATGCATGCGGAATACGGGTTAATAACAATAGGAATACGGGACTCAATGGAAGGTGTAGTAAAGCTCTTAAATAGGACCTCAACCTTACTGTAGGACTAAAACGCGTTTTGTTTGTCAAATGAGTACTGATTTTACATACATTATTTTTTTGTTTCGGTTATAAGGAAATCGGAATGTGAACTAATATGCGTTGATTTCCGTTTTTTGTTTAGTGGAATGCATAACGGAAAACGAAAATACGGTATGTACACGGACCCTTATCCCAAATATTGTTTGTGACGTCTTGTTATGGAAGTGATTTGTGACAAGTAATTGTGAAATTACTTGATGAATGACAAAGTGACATTCCTATCTTTGGGGTAGGAAGACGAATGTAAAACGCGGAACATCGTCTCTTCATGGTAGTCATATATTGTAAGTTATTTTCAAATTGTACGATGACTAACGAAATTACACGCTGTTTTATTGCCACATGTGACCTTTGACCTTTTCGTATGACATTGAACTTTTAGGTACGGAACTGGTGTTACATAGAACACATAGTCTTAGGGTGGTGAACGTGTGTGACAAGTTATTTCATAACTTGCACGATGGATGACAAAGTCACAGCCCGGACCAGCTGTTTCATTGCCAAATTAAAACACTGAGATAGCGAGACAGTTAATACTTCCAACGCGTTCTCTTATTATGGTGTTCATTTGTCAGTGCTCCAGCTAGCAATTAATAGAGGGGCGCTGCGCGCCTCTAAAATTTGCCCACTTTAAAAGCGCCCCTCTATTTTTCTGTCAAATGCCCTTTTAATCTCTAAATTCCTGCTTTCAGGCCGTCTAAATCGCCAGAAACATCGACATGAATACACAGATAACAGGCCCTACATGACTGCCTGGGGTGTATTAAGTCAACACATTGTGAACAAACAAGGCCATGGTTTGTTATCAGATCACTAATTAGCCTTTTGTTGCAGACGATAGTAGCATGCTGTGAAAGATTATCTCTGAGGTCACGCTTGGTTAGGCACATTCACACTCGAATGAAATCAAACTCAGCACTATTGATTTTTTTTAACTTCTGAATTCTTTGGCTATATATTTTTTGTTTGCAAAAATACTGATTTTTAATTAAAAATACCAATAAACGTTTGAAAATTAATCATCTTTTTTAATGCGAATATGCGGTTAATTTTTAGTCCGAAATTACGGCATGGAAAACATATTTGTGTTTGGATTTTATTTCTGAACTTTAAAACTCTGTCTGTCCTCAATCATGAGAAATTTTAGCATGAATAGGGGCAGACAGTTGTTATTTCAACAAATAAAGAACTTGTTTGGAAGGAGGATTAATCACTCTGCAAGTAAAATGTAATGTTGATATTGTCATATATTTTCGCGACCTAACAAAACTGTCAACGTTGATGACATTAGTTGAAATAACGTGTTGTGAAATAAATATATCCTATTATTAACAATAACAATGTTTCATTTTAATCTCCAGACTGGATGCTATTTCATGGTGACATTCATCATTGTTTAGACTTTTAATTTGTCAATATAGATTTTTGTTTTAATTAATATGATTATTGTGGACAAACATTGGCTCAAAGTTATATAAAGCAACGAATTTAACATCAAAATTCTCCCCCCCCCCCCCACACACACACCGGACAGAAATATGATATCTACATATCTCTAATGCGTGAAGTCGGATGCTAGCCCAAGTCGGTTAGGAAATTGGCTGCTAAGTTGTTATCCTTAGCGCCAATGTAGATAGTAATATATTTATTGTAATTTCATTACACAAAATGAGGAACAGCATACAATTGGTGAAGTCATCCAATGCACTTAATGTTTACAATTAATAAGTATATAGTATAACCAGAGTATATACTTAAGTATAATTATAACCAAATGCCCTATTTTCCAAAATTACGCGTGAAATGTGCCCTTTTTGGGGACGCTCCCCTCTATTTTGAAAAGCTGGCTGGAGCACTGTTTGTTGTATGCTATTCTGAAATTAAATCAAAGCGCTGTAGGCACTGAAGGCATGGGGCTAGATTTAGTGTGCTTGGGTGGAAGTATTGTCTGAATTTCTCCCTTTGTACGAATTTATACGGATTGACCCTAGCGGTTGAGTGCAGAAGCTCAGAGACTGTAAGAAAATACAATATATGTGTATATACTACAGTGTACAAAGACGGTGGAGGACTACACGATACTGGTGGTGGGAACGATAACCTTTTGTTCAACTCTAAAGATCAAGTAGAGGTGTGTCTACATAGGCGGTGAAAATATACAACAACAACAACATGGCCGCAAAAAATTGTTATTGTTGGCGTCAAATAAATCACTTTCAATATCCTAAAATAGCGTTTCATTACATAATTAACCGATCAGGAAAACACTCATACTTCCTTTGTAATCTGTATACAAAAGAAAATCCACTTACTCTGATAAAGAACGGTGTACAGATTGTGTAATTTGTCTCACGTAGAACTTTTCGCGCTCGATTTGCGCAGTGAAATACCATATCCGGTTTCTACGTCTATTTCCAAGAATGATCGTGAATATTTGTTGTTTTTTTCATTTGCTTTGTTTCTGGAATGTCTTGTTAACGCAAAATAAAATAACAATATTTTAAAATATGTTTATAAATACCAAATATAATGTCTTCAAAAAATTTCTCAGAAAAAAATTCTTCTTACTGTCTCCGTAAACACTCATATCTTTTCGGCCTAGACCGTCACGTGAAAAACTAATTCTCGCATGAATATGCAAACAATAAAAACTATGTCGTAGCCAATCATTAGCAACACTGTTATGTTATATAGTGCTGTTCTGTATTTACAAGGCGGGTTATTGAGATCTGCGAATAACTAATTTTATAGCGCATACATTAAGTGGTAAATCGGACTTTTGGGACTACTACTTGTACTTTTACGACTATTAGTTCTACTACTACTGCTACTTCTACTACTATTTCTACTTCTACTACTACTACTACTACTTCTACTACTACTACTACTACTACTACTACTACTACTACTACCACTACCACTACTACTACTACTACTACTACTACTACTACTACTACTACTACTACTACTACTACTACTACTGCTACTACTTTTCTTCAACGACTACTACTACTACTACTACTACTACTACTACTACTACTACTACTACTACTACTACTACTACTACTACTAATACTACTACTACTACTACTTATACTACTACTACTACTACTACTACTACTACTACTACTACTACTACTACAACTACTACTACTACTACTACTTCTACTACTACTACTACTACTACTACTTCTACTACTACTACTACTACTACTACTACTACTACTACTACTACTACTACTACTTCTACTACTACTACTACTACTACTACTACTACTACTTCTACTACTACTACTATATACTACTACTACTACTACTACTACTACAACTACTACTACTACTACTACTACTACAACTTCTACTACTACAACTTCTACTACTACCTCTACTACTATAACTGCTACTAACTTTTTTCTGTTATGAATATGCGTACAATACCATATATATATATAACAATTATGCAGCTTATCCCAATACAAATTATTGAAGAGTTTCTATTCTGAGCATTGTTTTTAAATTATATTCCTTATTTAATGTCCTATTATATAAGTATGATGGTTTTCTTTCCCACAAAGAATTCAGTTTTAATTCTTTCTATTGTTTACGTCTATTTCTTTCCTTTGATGTATAGATGTATGGTTTAATTCCTTAAAGTTTATACTCTAATATAAATATTTTTTTAGAAGCTGATAAAACTACATGGTCACTAGAACACTTTATTTTTTTTCTTATGTTGTTATACTATTTTTTCTATATTTCGTGAAATGGTTTGCATATGTTCTGTTTAAGGAAAAATGATTGCAGTCACACGTACATGTACTCGTTTTCATCGTTTCATGTTCATATTTTTTTAATTTTATTAACAAAAGCACCTTTCAATTAAAGAGTTTAATTGTGCAAATATTATATGTATTAAATAGTTTGTTGTATGTGTTGTCCACATTTGCATATATATGTTTCCTCTATATATGTTGTGTGTATTTGTCAATCAATAAATGTAGTATATACTAGACGAACTTGCAAATATATCAAATTATTATTACATATTATGTTTAATGTGAATACAAACGCCGTTCTGATGTGTTCTTTGCAAACTTTCTTAAATTTTCAAACACAGACATTTTATGGTTATCGCATCTCCAACACATTTCTTGAACCCATCATTTTCTTTTATAACTTTAATATTGAAACACGCAGGCCCTTATTGGCTTCGCTATATTTTTTCACAGTCATGAACATTTACACAAAAGCCGTTTACTGTCGCGGATAATGGGTATGCGTGGTCGATGGAGGATTAACTGTCCGCGGGATACGGTGATTTAACGATTACAGGTGCAGCGGCTTTTATATAAGTCGATTTACTTTTGAAGATGACGCCGCGGCCCTTGAAGCACAATTACCGACGCCCTTGATACGCACGAGTTTACAAGTCCAGAGGTTCTTTATACATGTGTTATAAATGTATTCCTGGTGTGCTCATTTGAAAAATGTCAATTCTCCAGATAACACGAATTGTTAGCATCTTCGCATCAGGCAGGAGTTTTTGTGTCAGGAAAAAGTTTCCTTGTGGACCAAACAATGCGTGTATTTGCAAATGTAATAAACAGAAACAGGTGGCAATGGACTGTGATGGAAAAGGAAACCTTAAACTTTCCGAGATATGTGTGTTTATTGGAAATATAACATTACTTAAAGCTGGAAGAAATAACTTCGGCAACGTAACAGCATTGGATCTCAAAGGATGTGAGAATTTAACAGAAATATATTTTAATTTCAATCAGATTGCTCACATAGAACACGGGGCATTCCAGGACTTTCGGCACTTACATATATTAGATCTTTCAAGAAATCTGCTTCAGGTCTATTCCAAAGGCTGGGATGCATCCTTTCTTCCAAAGAACATTCAGAAAAATAAATGGCAATCCAATTCCAGATAATGCCAACTTTCCGAATCTGGACAGTCAATATAACCCGAATAAACTCACATCGGATGGAGTTACAAATACGGTTTTCAACGTTTCAAGAATAGCATATTCGTCTGTTTCCGGATTAAATGTACAAACAAAATGTAAACTCATTCGAATAAACAATTAAACATTTTCGCTTTCGAATTCGCTAAAAGTTTTGAACATTTCCGACTGTGGAGTCATCAGCATCACAGCAGGACCTTTCGAGCATCTTCACAGTCTAGAGGTATTGGATCTATCTTATAACTGTCAGCTGGAATTATGGAGTTTGGTCAATCTAACGTGCGGCTTGCAGTTTACAAAGATTCGTTTTTTGAACATGTCAAACTTAGTCAGTTGGTTCAGCAGCGAAAAACAAATTAAATTGCCGCATATGTGTTATCTCTGGAACACAACGGTCGAAGATGTAGATTTATCGGGAAACATGATAGATATGGTTGGAACAGACTCATTTATTTTGACACCTCCGTCGTTACAAAGTCTTCGCATAAATCAGAATAAAATAATGACGTTTGGTCCATATGTGCTTCAGTTAGGATGCCTAGGTAATGTTACAGCGATGTTTGCAAGTTACCAAAATCATGCCTTTAATCCACTTATTTATGTTGCGGAAAACAGTAAAATATATTCTGGACCCAGAGAGCAACTGTATCTAATGGAATGCCCTTTTTGCAATGTCAACTTTTTGAAAGAGTACGCAAACCGCACCAGAGATTGCACATATGTTGAGAATGGTGTGATAGATTTATTTATTTTAAAAATGCCTGTAAAAATTGAACGTATTATAGCAAATGATTGTGCTCTAAAATATAATATTAATACTGAATATTTTTTTAATACGGAAAATAGTTCAATGCGTTATGTCGATATGTCTGGAAATGTTTTTGAGTCTTTTACCGGATATATTGGAAATCTGCCGATGCTTGAAACTTTAAATATGTCCCGCTGCTATATGCTAACTATTGGTCAGACCAGTTTGAACTACATATCTCTGAAAACTGTACGACTTGCTCACAATGGTCTAGGCACACAAATGGCAGATTTCAAACGATCCAATATATTTGATATGCTGCCATCACTTCAAGATTTGGATCTGTCTTCAAATGGAATAACAATATTGTTTACTTCAACTTTTGCAGAACTTGTCAATTTGGAACGCTTAGATTTAAGCAACAACAATAAAGAACATTTCGACGAAAATATAAACACATTATCACATGTGTTGCAGATAAATTTACTCAATTCATACATTAAATACAGGAGTTCGACGCAAACTCGAAGCAAACGAAAACAATCGTACTAAGTTTTCAATAAACTTAAAAAACAACTCGCTGACATCTGATTGCAACAGTCAAACATTTCTACACTGGTTGATTCAACACAATGCAAACGTGATTGGATTCAGGGGATATAGCTTTACTACATCTAACGATAAGTCAATAGCTTGCGACAAAATGATGACTGATCTGGAACGCCTTGAATCGAGATGTAGGTCAAATGAAGCTGTCATACTAGCCGGTGTGTTGGTATTGGCAACATTCCTTTCATTGATCATTGGTGGTGTGATAAACAGGTATCGCTGGAGAATACGATACTTTATGTATATGTCAAAGAAGAGATTTTTTGGGCATCATATGCTTCCTGATTACACAGCCATAAAAAACTACAAATACGATGCATTCATATCGTATGCAGAAGACAATATACGTTTTATACTTGATGACGTCATTCCCCGACTAGAGACGGATATTATTTCATTGTGTATTCCCCAAAGAGACTTCCTCCCTGGAAACGCAATCTCAGACAACATTATTCACGCAATCCAGAGCAGCAGAAAGACAATTGTCAGCTAATCAAATGCCTTTTTGATGAGCGAGTGGTGCATGTATGAATTCAACATGGCGCGAATGGAGAGCATATATTCGAGAGGGGAGGGCATTTCGCTAGTTATCGTGATGTTGGAACCGATTGCACATGAAACTATGTCGTTGGAAATGGTACGGTGGATCAAAGACAATAATTATATTGAATACACTACTGATCACGACGGGAACGCCCTTTTCTGGGACAAACTGAGACGTGCGATAACATCGTAAATTCGAGCATGCTTAATGTTTACCTTAATATGATTTTTATTTGCTTTCTCCTCAGCCATTTAACTGATCATACAAGTTTTATCCTAAACAACATTGTTTAAGGTATATACTTTCTTATATGTTTTATATGAGGTCAAAATGACCTAGTCCACTGCAAATTCGGCCACAGTGGTTGCAATGTTTAAGGGTTATATCGCCGCCTTCTGTGAACGCTGCTTAACAGAGGCCTTCGGAAAAGTTATTTATCTGCAATTGTTTCCAGTCATTAAGAAAATACGGTTTAGCGATTCAACTATGTCATACATGTTGTCATTTTGCTTGTGACACTTATCATTGTTATTTATTATTATTTGATCTTATTAAGCAAACAAAAGACGGTGAAGCGTTAAAATGAAAGCCATATAAATACTAAAAATCAACGCATTTTTCGTCAAATATTCGGTAAAATAAAGTTTACCGATAAAAAAATAAGTGTCCCTTATAGCAACAGCCAAAATATCAACGCTAGATGTGATACGATAGCATAGATTTAACAAGATACAAAATGCTCGTTTTTACTTTTTGTGTCACAATATATCCTATGTTAATTTCCCGCGACGATATCCGAACAATTACGAGCAAACGCGACAATGACTTCGGGCAGCGTAGAAAGAACTACGTAGTTCTCATGAGCTGCCCGAAGCCAATCTTGCGCTCGCTCGTAAATGTTCGGATATCTTCGCTGGTAATTCACAGGCAATATATTATCAAACAAAATATACAAAAGAGCATTTTGTATATCGTTAAATCTATGTTTCCACCACATCTAGTGTAGAAATTTTGGCAATAATATGATGTATACTTGTATATACTGTATACTTAATAAATTGTTGCTGTTTTCGGGTTGAATGGTGAACGCTTTAATGCATGGATTGTAGTTGAAATTAGTTTATGCTTTGATTTTGGAAAGCAATTTGGTCACCTGCCTAACATTTAAGAAGAGCGTTGTCAAGAGATTCTCTTATGGTGATTTATCTGAAACTTCATGATTCATAGGTTTTGTATATATTTCAACAAAACATATTCCTATATTCTTATAGTTCTCACACTTACCTCTAGATCTACTGGACATTTATGTTATCTATTTTATATATGCATATATGTACCGTATCGTGTTTACTTAAATTCTCCAGTAATTGACATTTCAGCGTTGTAATAAAGAGGATTCAATACCTGTCGTTGCGTTAATAGGTTTGATGTATTTAACAGATATAAGAGCAAGTCGCCCCCTTGTTGTAAAAAAATACCATGTTGCATTGAAATAAGAAGGCACATGGTACCATGTTGCATTGAAATAAGAAGACACATGGTACCATGTTGCATTGAAATAAGAAGGCACATGGTACCATGTTGCATTGAAATAAGAAGGCACATGGTACCATGTTACATTGAAATAAGAAGGCACATGTTACCATGTTGCATTGAAATAAGAAGGCACATGTTACCATGTTGCATTGAAATAAGAAGGCACATGTTACCATGTTGCATTGAAATAAGAAGGCACATGTTACCATGTTGCATTGAAATAAGAAGGCACATGGTACCATGTTGCATTGAAATAAGAAGGCACATGGTACCATGTTGCATTGAAATAAGAAGGCACATGGTACCTTTTTGCACCAATGGGGCGTAGTAAGGTGTACTTGAATGTTAAAATGTATCCACCATGCTAACAAGGTAATGTATAATCTATTATTTTAGAAAAGCAGTTGTTAAGAGTAGGGACGTAATAGTTTTATTTGTTTAGAATATCAATAAACAAATTAACTGCATATCTATTTAAGTAAAGACATATATATCAGCTTTCTGACTTTTATTCCGTTTGCGATGAGCTATTGTCATTGTGTTAATAAATGATATGTACTATCAGATAAATTTGTAAAGGTTCTTATAGATGTAACTGCATGTCTTCCTGTTTTTATTTTGAAGAATTGTTCATCCACCGATATAATTCAAACAAAGCACAGACTATACCATGATGTAAACCCATACCCACGACAGTCTTTATAAAGGTAAATATGATGCGATTTCACAAACACAGCTCAACTTGAATAACTTTAAAAGCTTCTCCGGACCCAAATGAACCCATTATTAATTTTGAAAAAAGGATAATTAAACAGCGCTTTTAAAGTTTATATGTTCTCCCTAGTTGTACCGTTTGAAATGCTTAATAAATAGTTTGCTATAGTAAATAGAATACAATATAATTTTTAATTTACAATTAAATTGAATTGATAATTCACGAATTGCGACAATACGACAATGCGATAGTACGATGGCGACAATGCGATAATACGATGACGACAGTACGATAACGCGATAGTACGATGGCGACAATGCGATGATACGAAGGCGACAGTACAATATGGCTATCGAATTGTCGCCAACGTACTATCGCACTATCGCCATCGTATTGTCGCACTGTCGCATTGTCGTCATCGTACTATTTCGTTGTCGCATTGTCGCCATCGTACTATCGCATTGTCGTCATCGTACTATCGCATTGTCGCCATCGTACTATCGCACTATCGCATTGTCGCCCTCTGGATTTGAATGTGTAACCACGATGGCACTAACGGTAATCCGTACAAAAACAAGAATACGTCTAGTTGGCAAAAGTCTTTCACAGTTGATACACGGTAGTTTTAACCGAAAAACAATTATCATTTGCCGACATGTTTTAACTTGTTTTAAAGTATACAATTACTTTACTTTTTCTAGTTATCACGTTTTTTTTAATTGTTCACGGTAAGATACTATTTTTCAAGTGCTTTTAGGATTTTATAAATTTTTGTTTATTAGATCAACATGAAAAGTGATCAGTTCAATGTAAAATTAACTTACCTCTGTACAATTACTCAGAGTATGCTGACATAAGCAGTACAGGTGTAATTCTAGTGTAAGTTTATGCTTGTTAAATTTTATTCGAAAAACTTTCTCTAGAAATGCATGTCAATAACATATATATATATATAGATTATTATTATAGTCTCATCCAATATTTACAATTTTCACAATTTTGCATATATAAACACTAAGATAAAACATTGGCCATTCATAAAATGAGTTATAAAAGACTTATTCTGTGTATCAATGTACTTTACATGGCAATCAATATACATGTTAAAAGCTATATTGCCACCACCAACACCAATCTTACCCATTGTCATACAAATTTGTTGCCGTATATTACATTGTGAATTGTGACATTATTGCACAAACAGTTAACCAACTAGAGAGAACATTCAACCATCATGGCATGCCATGATAATATGATTAGTGGTGATAATATATACTTCTACATGGTTGGCCTGCAACGCAATAAACCAAAGGGCCTTGCGGTTTCAGAGAATGATTATATTATTTATATTTATAAGCAAAACAGTAACTCATAGGGAGGGCAAATTTTCTGCATGATTTGAACAAACTTCAAAGAGAACCTCATAACGATGTTACACACCAAATATTGTAGTCATGCCTCTTGTGTTCACTTTACATATATAAACACTATAAATCTCTCTGAATATAAAATGAAATGCAGAATATGTTTTTATAAGTCTATAACTCACGGTTTCTTTAATAAAATATTCATATTTTATGTACAAGAACTTTCACTACACAAAGTTTGGATCAAGATCAATTCAAGCGCAGTCTGATCAGGATCCAAAGTGTTCGCTTAACATCTTAACAAGTACTGACTGAATGACAATTATGTTGAACAGTTTGGATACTGATCAGACTGCTCTTTTGGAGCGAAAATGGTCGCAATCGCCCTAAGGTCCAATTTCCTGTTATGTGGCTCATTTTTCTCATGATTGATACAAATTATCATGATATAAAGCAAGTCTGTTGTATATTAAAAGTATTTTTTAGTGTGCATATCCCACCCCTGAATGAAAGTTACAAAGTTGGTTGTTATTTAAAGCTATTAAACAATTAAAAAAGTTTTCAATTCTTTTTTATTTAAGTCAAATGCATGCTATATATGTTATAAACATACATATGATTAACACTCAACAAAAGTTTAACGATCACTTCAATACACTACACACCTGGCGTGGTAAATGGTCTCTAATGAAGCAATATAGTATAATACATGCGAATGGTGCTTTTACATATAAATATATATAAAAATATGTTAACTATTATTATAAAAGCTTCTACAACAGTCTTATAAGATGTATAAAACACTTAAAGGTTGATGCAAGTATTCATCAGGTTAAATTGGCTTAAATTTAAATTTTCAAAAAAACAAAAAAACAGTTTAGACATTTTTTTTAATTTTTTTTTGGTAGACTGCTCACTTTTCATGATTTTATTTTTTGTTTTTATTTATCCCCCCCCCGACTCAATATTTTGAAAAAAATCCCGTAAAACAAATAAAAAAAGGCTGGCCTAATGGCTATGTTCAATACTGATACATTATGGCCATCATCGATGGTTCGCTGTCCTTTAATCGCAGTAGTTGTTGCTGCGCTTTTCACCTAGACGATCCGGATTCAATGCCCGTTGACGGAGTCACGTGAGTTTGGTTGGTGTTAACGATACCGGACATGTGTGTTTTATTACGGGTACTCCTGCTTCCCCCAACAATACCTCACTAAAATTCAATATCTTTCAACAAACGTAAAATAGCCGGAAATTAGGTTTAATGGACAATTCGTCACAACTTTCGTAAATCTAGTTAAGTTAATAATGCATGAGTGTTGGGATACACTTTTTATAATCACATAATGCAGCCTTAGGCGCGGAAGGACCTTATAAAGTTCGAAACACAAACACTCTAACATCAATGGTTGTCAAGTTTGCGCAGTGTTTGGCGCTACCCGGTTTCAATCCCCTTCCTGGAAGCATCAGAGTTTCTGGTTGGTTGTAACCATAGCAGGTACGCGGGGTTTCCTCGAGTTAACCGGCTTAACCCCGCAAAAAAAATTAATACAATTCAAAACAAGACTATTGCCAAGCAATATAAGTCCACTACCGGCTCCACCCATGGCCAGAATTTCAACCATTTTTTTACAAATATATTTTTTATTATATTTGTTTCCATAGCAACCATAATTTTTGACGTAGGAACAAAATGAAATGACGTGCATAATGTCCATATTGCCATCTATCCATGTTTCAAGTTTCATTAAAAAAATATGAAGAACTTTTAAAGTTATCGCAGGATCCAGAAAACTACCATTTTCAGCAGTATTTCTAGTCTATTTGTTGCCATAGCAACCAGAATGTTTGACGTAGTAACAAAATGAAATGACGTGCATAATGTACATATTGCCATCAATCTATGTTTCAAGTTTCATGAAAAAATATAACGAACTTTTAAAGTTATCGCAGGATCCAGAAAAGTGTGACAGACAGACTCACAGACTCACAGACGCTCTAGAGCGAAAACCATAAGTCCCCTCCGGTGAAACCGGTATGGAACAAAAATCGTCATAACTTTCGTGATTCTTATTATTTAATTAGGTGGGCGCGGAAAGACATTTTAAATTCGAAACATATACCCCAAGGAATTCAGGAGAGGCAGTAAATCATAAGCTACAAAATACAAAAACTCCTCACAATTTTCTCCAATCCCACTCACCCCACCAATAAAAAAAACAAGAGGGCCTGAAAGGCCGAAAGTCGCTCACCTGAGATAAAAAGAAATGACCTGTTCTTTGCAGCCGAATATATCAATAGAACAAATGTTCTAACCAAGTTTCATAAACAATGAACAACAAATGGTCCCATGACGGAAATGTTTTTCAACAGACTGGAACCATTTTTGAACTCGTCCAAGATATTATTGGGACAAACCTTCTGACAAAGTTTCATGAAGATCCATCAATAAATGTGGCCTCTACAGTGTTAACAAGGCAAATATTCATGACGCACAACGGAAGAAAGACAATTGACACAAGGTGATCACAAAAGTTCACCATGAGCAAAAAATATTATGCTCATAAAGATTGTCACCATGTGTGAAGATAAGCAAGTGGCGTTCAGATTGAACTAAACATGTGACTAAAAGTATTCACAATGTTTTACTATAAACAGCTGTGGTAATGCGGTCTCGTTCGCTAACGCAGGTGAACCAGTCACGGGACGGTTACGAGTTATGTAACTTTGTGAGCACTTATGTTATACGGAAATAGTTATCGAGTCTAATTTAAGAACGCTTATTTCTTACCCACTTACTGGTTGTCAGATAGGCATGAATCTACTCAAAGAATTAATCTATAAGTGAAAACCAAAGCAGCCTTAATGAAAATAACTAACTCTAGTCTAAAGAATCTATGTATCGTTAAAAATGAACAAATACAGCAAATACCTTAATGAATGTAAAAAGAAGTTCACAATCTGTCCAAAAAACGGATATATATTAGTTACTGTTAGTCTAGAAGTTGCTTCAAAATTTTAGTTTATAAAATAAGTCGTACTTTTTCTAAAGAACCTAATTTATGGAGAGTGGAAAACTCCAGTTCTTAAATGTAAAAAATAAGAAGAATTTATAAAAGTTATTTCAATCAAAAGAGTCTTTCTAATTTAGAAAATGCAAAATAACAAGGTTGCCATGGAAACAGTTTCATAGCACAGTAGTCTGCTAAATACACCAGTAGGTTAACTTGGCTTATCAGTAAAGATAAGGCTCTACAGTGCATTAGTACATGTACAGTTATTTTATAACATAGGTTTATTAAATTGCATGCAAACTACTGTCTTTATGTACACCACATTTTATGAAAGAAGTCCCAGTTTTTTTACAAGGGAGTTAACTATAAGTTAACTATTAGAAAGTATGTACAGGTTATCTTTCTTTAAAAATTATGTCTTATCACAACTAGACTGTTTACATGGTTTCACTATATACATATAGAGAAAACATTCCCACCCCCTGGCGGCCATGTTTTTCCACCGATCTAGACCATTTTCGAACTCAACCGTCATATCCAGAAAACACATGTTCTGACCAAATTTCACGAAGATTAGACCAAAAGTGTGACTTCAAGAGTGTTCACATGTTTTCACTATATACATATAGAGAAAACTGCCCCGCCCCCTGGCGGCCATGTTTATTCACCGATCTGAAACATTTTCGAACTCGTCCGAGATATTAATGAAACCAATTTTTTGACCAAGTTTCATAATGATTGGACAAAAATTGTGACTTCTAAAGTGTTTACAATGTTTCTCTATAGCCATAAAAGGAATACTGCCCCGCCCCCTGGCGGTCATGTTTTTCAACGGACCGGAACCATTTTTGAACTCAACCAACATATCATTTAGACAAACATTTTGATAAATTTACATTAAGATCAAATGTGACTTCTACAGTGTTCACAAGGTTTTTCTTCTTTTTTTACCCAGTGACCTAGTTTTTGACCCAGCATGACCAAGTTTCAAACTCAGTCGAGGTACATGTATCAATAGGACAAATGTTCTGATTAAGTTTCATTAGGATCGGACAATAAATGTCGCATCTGGAGTGTTCACAAGGCAAATGTTGACGGCGCACGACGCACGACGGACGACGGACAAAAGGCGATCACAACAGCTCACCATGAGCACGTTGTACTCAGGTGAGCTAATTAATCCAAAAACAAAACTATTACTTGCGTGTGTTCATAATTTCGAGCGAGCGCTGACCAGTTTCATTGAACGACTTCGAGAACATTTTAGGCAAAGGATGGCTACCAACTTTTGACCAGATGATTTCTATGAACTGAAAACACCTGAACGATGTTACGAGCTCGAGTTAATGGAAATCTGAGCTCCACTGCCCGGCAAAATGGAGGTCGCCAAGTACCTGTAATGCACGTCCCTATGCACAAATCGGTTGAAATATTCCTGTTTGCTTTCCGTTACCAGGTAGGTGCCCGCATTGTCGCCGACGAAAGAGGACCATATTTTAAGTAAGTTACCGTAATTACTCAATGTTTTCGGACACTCTAAGTTTTCGGACACCCCTTTTTTTAGCAAAAATAATTATTTTTCGTGACTCTTAATTTTCGGACACACGAGTTTTCGTTCATAATTAATATCTCTAAGTTTTCGGACAGTATATTTTACAGCGCTATTTTACCAAATTTCGGTCCTGTTTTCGATATCTAATGACACTTCGATCATGGGGTTTTACAACCGGATTAACATCATAAAACGTGCCAGGTGCATGCCTGAGGGCAACGGACCATTACATTTGAATTATTGGGTAAATAAACTTGTAAACCGGTTTTAAACATTGGTTTCGCCCGATAGCATAAGCGTTATGACAATTATCAGGGGTAGTGCCAATTAACAAGTTCAATTATCTACCGCAATGGTATTGCCGATTCTCAGTAAAATAGCTGTTACAAATAATAAACGCTTCAAAGTGTGATGAACCGTATTGCAAGTTTTACGACCAATAGAAGGTGTAAGACAACAACTATCGGAAACGAACAAACAAAGAATTCATAGTTTGCTTTTTTATTGCGTTAATTACAGGTTCATACTAGCGAGTATCGGTACATCACATGCTCTTCTTTGAACTCGTTGGCCAAAGTACAACCTTGTAGTAACTTTCTGTCAAATAAATTAAGCATTTTTAATTATTTAAAATGCAATGCAAACATAACTGCAATTTATTCTATATGGTATTTTACAAGCGCGTGCTATGACCAGTAGTCGTTGATACAATGGACGCTATTTTCGGACACTTCAATTTTCGACTCTAAGTTTTCGGACACCTGTATTTTGAGAATATTTTTTGTATCTTAGTTTTCGGACACGAATAAAAATAATTATTTTGAAGTGTCCGAAAACATAGAGTAATTACGGTACGTGCTGACACCGCACGATTTCAGGATACGCCGTGATGCGAACGTGGTCGATGTACACTTCTAAATATTCATATGAGCCATACATTAAAAAATATGTTGTCCAGGTGTAAGAACCCAACTTAAATGATGAAATTGAAATCAATTAGGATTAATATCGCGTTTTCCCATTCCCACGTGCAAACAGATGAAACCATACATACCCACGTGCTTAAGCGCCCGATCGTTACGGATTAATGTTTTTGTCATGAGCTTGCTCAGAAGGTAATAAAAAGATCACACGTCTTTTTTTATCAAAATCTTTACTCATAACTTAGATATTCAAGTTTGACAAGTGTTGCGTAAGTAAAGTGTCCAAGTGTGTACTACTAAGTAAATGACCAATGATCAGATTCCTCAGCTTCGGTCTGATCATTTAAAAGCGATCGCCTGTACACGTGTTAAGTTGCACGTGTCCATGTACTTATGAAGCTAAATAAAAGATTTCATTGTGTCTTTATTCCGCCGTTATTTCATGTAGCCTTTGTTGTTTTCACTTAAGTATGATGGGTGGGCTATAGCGCGTTTTCATAACATTATCTAATTTTCCGTTCACTTTGACTGAGATATCTTCATTCATGTAATGGATAACGACTATCGCAAGCCAAAGAAATACTTTCAGCAATTATCATCGTACAAAATGACCGTTGTAAAGATATGATATTTCTACTCCCACACAAAACGATATTTAATAATATAAATTTGGTGTCTAAGAAGAACATTGCTGTGAATAGTACTAAGTACAATTCTGTCCATACCAACGTTAAAAGTATTACATTAATGAACCTCAGCGTACATATGCATTGTATATTTATAAGCAAAGTAATTCGATATCCGGCGTTTGTTTACGTCGTTTATTAATATGTCACATTTGAATTGATTCTGTCTTTATTTCGATTATCTAAACTATAATATATTATAAACACAATTAATTAAATTGAAGTATACATAAGAATTGCTTTAAAGTTCCAAAGCAAACAAGCACAGGTGACTTCTGATACAGTGGATGGATTTTTGTGTGCACGATTCGGACTGTGCAAAAATGACCAAAACAGTCATGTTTACGCTCGTGATACGCAGACATTGAGACCACTATTAGTGTTTGGTAATCCAGCTTGCATATTGTAGTTTACCATTCTATTCACCGTTTTCTAGTCATAGTCTGAGTATTATATGACAAATTCCCTATCAACAACCAAATTGTTTTTATCACAGGTATTTAAACTGATCCTGGAAAGGTAAAATGTACTTTATTACATATCAACCGTTTACTAAAATCTTAAACCGGAAAGATGTTGTTTTTTAAAGATGTGCGACAAGATGGCCACCCGAACCTATTAATGATCTTAAGTTCATAACTACCGGGGTGTGTAACTATCCACTAAAATTGGATTATTATCGAGTCTCCAACTCTTTTTTGGGGGGGAGGGGGGATGATTGTTATGTCAAACGCCACAGTTTGGACCTGCAGCGATTTCTAGATTATGACAAGAGAATTGCGGAAGGTATCCTTCAGCATCAGACAAGCATCATTGATGCGCCACAAAGTAGTTGCCTGCCAAACCCTGTTCTGGTGTTGCGGTGTTCAAACACGTATGAACTTGGTGGGGAAATAGGATCCCTCGTGGAAACAACCGCTCTCACAAACATACTTGCGATAAGCTATGGGGACAATGCCATTGTGCACATTATGACAGGAAATGCTGTACAGAGGACTTTGCGAGGCCATCTTCTCATTGATAAGTGCCTTAACAGCCAATCTATAGCCGAAATTATCCATGAAGATCCTAAGATTCATATACTGCTGCCGAGCAATGGTATTCTGCCCTTCTTACGGGTGAGACGATGCAGATGCCAACTTTTCTGAAATTTTAATCAAACTCGAGATGGTTACAGAGAAGAAGAAACATGACCTTGGGTGTTTGCCGATGCATTCGTAGGCAGTGTCCGATTTTCTATCCTTCTTTGCTGCAGCTGAGCACTGCAATTACATAAGATTTTCTTATTACTATCGGCAGCAAGCGGGCAACATAGAGGAAACGCACACAGACGTTAATCAAAAGTGTGTTGATGGTTTTCAGAATGTTCGTATGAGCAATCAGTCTCATGCTGGGCTAAGCAGTAATCTTGTGAGCAAATATTGATGTCTTTAAAGAACACAGATGGTCTCATTCGCGGCAATGGGATGACAAAGGAAAATGCAAAACCTTTGGACCCTATCTGCATCTGTAACATCCGAGTACAACAGGGCGATGTAGTAGTTCACAGACCTGACCTGTACTACACGTCCAAAGCTCGAAGACTTAACAGAGGCGCGCATTAAAAAAGATGCTTCTGATCTAGAGAAAATGCAAAAACAGATTACCGGTATAACCTGCTCACCCTACACAGTTGAGCCGACTAGGAGACAATTGTAAACGGTCGAGTTTCCGGGTCAAATGTGAATGTTCATTCATTTGTGGCGGTTTGGAACAAAATCATAAAACACATCATGGGTATTATAAGTCTGCCTTTGCTTATCAAGAGCAAAGAAAGAGCCAAATCATCTGGAAATAATTCCGCTGTTAAGATCACTTCTGGCCGTGCGATTGATCCTGCACTTTTGTACAATCGTTTCCAGTCAAATTCTGGAGATTTTTTTCCATTGAAGACGTGTTGGCTTATGAACAGACCCAAATTCTCTTGCTCTCTTTAAAGCTAAGAACATATTTCTTAAAGCCTTCTGCTCTCTTTGAAGTCAAGAGCATATTATTAAAGCAGACACGCCTCAGATCGCTCAAGAATATATAGATCATTTGGCAGACGCACCAATTGAGGCTGTGATAAATTGAATTTCTGAAACAGATTTCTGTAACGTGCTTGATGACGTGCTGCTCATCGCTCCATCGTTTACCATGAAAAATGACGACTCATATAACGCAATAGCAGAGTCTTATGCAGAGTTCACAGTAAGCCATTACGGACAAGCGACAGAGGCTTTCGATCGCTACGAATACGGTCCTTCTATCAAAGACAATCCATGCTAAAGACGAGGTAAACAGGAACACCCTTTGTGAGTTTTAACAAAAAAATAGATTGCTCATGTAAAAAGGACTGTTTGTATTGTGTCAAAAACAAGGCAGACATGATTGTTCTGATTCACACTGCTCTGATAAAGGGGGAGTTGTTGTTTTGTCACCAGGGGATGCAGACATGATATTGTAAAAAAAAAAACATCAGTGGAACGATCGTGTCATAGCACCACAACGTTGGTGGGAGAGGATACAGATTTGCTAATCTTCCTCCTTCATTACTCCGATAGGGATAATACGACAGTCTTCTTCCGCCATGATGTAAACAGTCACAGAAACACTAACTATTTAATCTTAACATTTTGAACTATTTTTTAGTAGAAATGTGCGACGAATAGCTCTTTGTTCATACTTACTCTGGCTGTAATTCAACTCAAGGATTTTCCGCATCGGACAAGTCAGTCTTTCGGAAATTAGTAAAACCTGTTCCTATCATGAAGTCTTGTGCGAGTTCATTCCTCCATCCAAACAAGTCTCAAAGAGGACATACAAAAGCATGGCAAATGTTTGATGGTGGATCTGTTTGGTGGAAAGTGAACAAAAAATTATAAGAATGTATGTATGTATGTATGTATTTATTTTGACCTTGCGGTCAAGGATAACCCATGAAAGTGCAAGCACTTATTTCCAATGGGGTCCTTTGGTTTTGCTGAAGAGACAGCAAGCAGAAGAGACAGTATTGTGATACAAGGAATCCGGGTGCGATACCCTAGCTCTTTGCGAATAGATACCTTGGTTCTTTTACGTGCTCAGTGTAAAGCACCGATACACGCGAGAATTACCTGGGTTTTATACCAGTACATCTCTAGTTGGGTGGGAAACACTTGAAGCATTTCTGAAATTCCCAGTGCCCCGGCCGGAAAGTCGCAAGAAAAAACAAGAGTACCGCCTTGCTGGTGCAGACCGCTCATCTATTTTTCTTTTTAAAGGTGTAGGAACCTATCTTAATTACAATCACAAAGGATGGAGGGGTGGAGTGGAGAGGGGTGTGGTCATTTATTACATTTTCTCCCAAAAATGCAAAAAAAAAATTTTTTTGGGGGGAGGGGGGGATTCTTGGGTGGGATGGTTGGACGGTATTTCAAAAATAAAATGATAAAAATAAATTGTTGTGTTTTTTAACCATGTTTGAAAAAAACAAGAGATGTGTTTGTCAGAAACTTCCACCACAAAAAATGTGCAGCTTCATGATAACGCCGCTTTGAAATTATTATTTTTTTGAACTTTGACCTTGAAGGATGACCTTGACAAATGACCTTGACCTTCCACCACTCAAAATGTGAAGCTTCATGACAACGCCGCTTTGAATTATTATTTTGACCTTGAAGGATGACCTTGAAGGATGACCTTGACCTTTAACCACTCAAAATGCGCTGCTTCATGAGAACTCCGCTTTGAATTGTTTTATTTTTCTTTTGACCTTGAAGGATGACCTTGACCTTGAACTTCCATCACTCAAAATGTGCAGCTTCATGATAACGCCGCTTTGATTTTTTTGTTTTTTGTTTGACCTTTTACCTTGAAGGATGACTTTGACCTTGAAGGATGACCTTGAACCTACACCACTCAAAACGTGCAGCTTCATGATAACGCCGCTTTGAATTTTTTTTTACCTTTGACCTTGAAGGATGACCTTGACCTTGAAGGATGACCTTGACGAATGACCTTGACCTTCCACCACTCAAAATGTGCAGCTTTATGATAATGCCGCTTTGAATTTTTTTATTTGTATTTTTACCTTCGACCTTGAAGGATGACCTTGAAGGATGACCTTGAACTTCCACCACTCAAAATGTGCAGCTTCATGAGAACGCTGCTTTGAAATTTTTCTTTTTTTGACCTTGAAGGATGACCTTGACCTTGAACTTTCACCACTCAAAATGTGCAGCTTCATGATATACACATGCATGCCAAATATCAGGTTGCTATCTTCAATATTAAAAAAAATATGGCCAATGTTAAAGTTTTCGGACGGACAGACGCCATATATTTGACATTTGACCTTGAAGGACGACCTTCACCTTTCACCACTCAAAATGTTCAGCTCCATGAGATACACATGCATGCCAAATACCAAGTTGCTATCTTCAATATTGAAAAAGTTATGGCCAATGTTAAAGTTTTCGTACGGACAGACACCATAAATTTGACATTTGACTTTGAAGGATGACCTTGACCTTTCACCACTCAAAATGTGCAGCTCCATGAGATACACACATGCATGCCAAATATCAAGTTGCTATCTTAAAAAGTGAAAAAGTTATGGCCAATGTTAGTTTTTTTCGGACTGACAGACAGAATGACTGACATACTGACGGAAAGTTCAACTGCTTTATTCCACCCTACCGGGGGCATAAACAATTATTTTTGGGGGTTGGGGGTATAGTGTGAGGGTGTGGTGGTCATTTATAAGATGATCTTTAATAAAAAAAATAATGGGGGGGGGGGATTCGGGGGGGGGGGGGATTCGGGGGGGGGGGGGCGTGGGGATGGTTTGGACGGAGTCAATTGTGGTATGTCAGGTAAGAGTTGTTTTGTCAAAGTATCAATCGAATCTAATCATAAATAAAGAAGTTATGGCAATTTTAGCAAAATTTAATAATTTGACCTTGAGAGTCAAGGTAATTCAAAGGTCAAGGTAAAATTCAACATGCCAGGTACAGTACCCTCATGTTAGCATGAAAGTATTTAAAGTTTAAAAGCAATAGCCTTGATACTTTAGAAGTAAAGTGAATCTAAACACAAAATGTAACCGTATATTCAAAGTTATTAAGTCAAAAAAGGACCATTATTCGGTAAAAATGACAACCAGAGTTATGCAACTTGTCCTTTACTGTCACCTCATGATAGTTTGAAAGTGTTCCAAGTATGAAAGCAATATCTATGATACTTTAGGGGTAAAGTGGACCAAAACACAAAACTTAGCCAAATTTTCAAGTAGAAAGGGCCCATAATTCCGTCAAAATGCCAGTCAGAGTTACATAACTCTGCCTGCACAGTCCCCTTACGATAGTAAGTAAGTGTTGCAAGTATGAAAGCAATGGCTGTGATACTTCAGGAAAGTGGACCTAAACACAAAACTTACCCAAATTTTCAATTTTCTAAGTATAAAAAGGGCACATAATTCTGTCAAAATGCCAGTCAGAGTTACATAACTTTGCCTGCGCAGTCCCTTTACGATAGTTAATAAGTGTTGCAAGTATGAAAGCAATGGCTTTGATACTTTAGGAAAAAAGTGGACCTATACACAAAACTTAACCAAATGTTCAATTTTCTAAGTATAAAAAGGGCACATTATTCCGTCAAAATGCCAGTCAGAGTTACATAACTTTGCCTGCACTGTCCCCTTACGATAGTTAGTAAGTGTTGCAAGTATGAAAGCAATGGCTTTGATACTTTAGTAAAAAAGTGGACCTAAACACAAAACTTAACAAACTTTTCAATTTTCTAAGTATAAAAAGGGCACATACTTCTGTCAAAATGCCAGTCAGAGTTACATAATTTTGCCTGCACAGTCCCCTTATGATAGTTAGTAAGTGTTGCAAGTATGAAAGTAATAACTTTGATACTTAAGGAATAAAATGGACCTAAACACAAAACTTAGCCAACATTTTCAATTTTCTAAGTATAAAAAGGGCACATAATTCTGTCAAAATGCTATCCAGAATTATCTAACTTTGCCTGCCCAGTCCCCTCATGATAGTTAGTAAGTGTACTAAGTTTGAATGCAATAGCATTGATACTTTATGAGAAAAGTGTACCTAAACGCAAAACTTTACCGGACGCCGACGCCAAGGTGATGACAATAGGTCATAAGTTTTTTTGAAAAAAAAGATGAGCTAAAAATCGAGTGTTTCAAATAAGCCTTAGGCTTTATGTGCAATCGAGCTAAAATAAATAGCGTTAAACTCCTGAGGGACATTTTCCAACAACACAAACAACAGCATTCCATAGCCAACGCCTATATTATCAAATCCGTATGGATTGGAATTGCAAATGGTAAGAACCCGAACGAAATGTGATTAAAACAGGACAGCGACCAATTATGATCCGAAATAATTCTTCACATGAAAACCCTCCATTGTAACTGTTGTGTAGGATGTAAATCCTCTCGATTAAGCAGCAGACGCCGGACTCACCTGCACAGCTGCATGTTGCCCTAGCCAAAATGAACTGTGGCAATCCAAACAATTAAAAAAAAGTGGGTACTCAGGTGATAGTTGACATTTTTTTAAAGTCATTAATTGGATTTCATGATTATTTAATGCTATTTAATATCCCCAATTCCAGTTGTATTCCTGGTCCTCCATACTATGGAGTTTGTCATAACGATCATCACTTTTGAGTCAAAGTTATAGACTTGTTGACCTTCGTATTGCGCAATTTGCCATTTCGGACGCCAGGTTGGATTTCTGTGTAATATAATGAACTTACATAATGTCTGATAATCTTAAGTGTGTTTGCCCACCCCCCCCCGCCCCCCCAAAAAACCTAGGTATAGACACCGAAATCTTCAAATTTGAGTGGATAGTTATATAGTTATAATCATCGATAGGTTTGGAGTACCTGCCTAGTTCTATCCTACCAGAATTAGTAAAAATACCTTTTGTTGTGTTTTTTTTTTGGGGGGGGGGGTGGGGGTGGATGTGGTGGGGTTCAAAGTGTATATTGATCTGACTATCATACCATGGCGGTATTGTAACATCATAATATTTCTCCTGGGTTAATTGGATTTACCAGTAATAAGCACATGTCATTATGCAAGTAACTGACCACTTGTATCAAAGTGGGAGTAAAAGGCAATCAAAATAATTTCAGGACCAATCCAATCACCATACATGTACATTTTTACACCGAGGGTATATTCAACTTAGCTGCTGAACATGTTAAATCCAGTACACACATAATAATGTTATGTATCGCACAACAAAGAGATAACAGAACATCGGGGTTTTCTTCGCAGCTTTTCCCCCCGACATTCTATGTAAGACCCCCTATAGATTGAATAATGTTTCCCACACCAAAAAGATAAGAGAACACTGAGTTTCTTTCAGCTCTATTTTTCTTTTTGTTTCAGTAGAGAGTCTACATAAAGAGCGTTCATGCACAGCTTATCGGTTGGACTTGGCAACACGCTCAAGCTCGTCCTTCTTCTTGATAGCATGCGAGTTGGACGAGCCCTGAAAGAAGATACATAATGAGGAAATTAGCATATAAAAGTATTATCCCAGATTAGTCTGTGTAGTGCGCTACTCTAATTTTTGACATACAATGTTATCATTTCTAAATAAGTGAGGGGGCAGTGATTATTCTAGTCTTGTTATGTAAAAAACTGTGCTTAATACATGTGCATTATGGGTCGTCCCTGATTAGCCTGTGCAGTACACTGATAAGCCCATGCTGACTGCACAGGCTGATCAGGGATGACACTTCACAGCAACTAGATTTTTTCTAAGAGACTTGTTTTAAATGAAAAATACCATAACAGCGGAAAGCGTCGTCTGTTAGGAGGACTGCACAGGCTAATCTGGAACGACACTTTATGCAGGTGCATTTAGTTTAGTTTTCCAGGAAGAAGGCTAGAATAATTAGTGCTCACTCATTCTTTGGCAATGATACCAGTACATGTAAAAATGGTTTAATTAGCATTGTTTTCACCACAATTTGTCATGTATAAATAAATCGCAGCCAAAAATGATGTTATAAAAGGGTCATGATGGCCCATAAGCACTCACATGAGTTTAATCTGAATTTTGAGGCCCTTTAATACTCACCTACGTTAAATCTAATTTTGAGCACAGCAATCGGAACTGACTTGTCCTGATGACCTAGTTTTTTTACCCCACTGGATGGATATTCAAACATGTACTTGATATTGTCAACATAAATATTATCACCATGTTTCATCAAGAAATTGTCATAAATGTGGCTTTAGTATGTAATATGTTTCTTCTAATAATAAAAATTCTGACCTTGTTATCTTTATGGATACATGCCCCAGATTTTAACTTTTACTGGACATTGTCAAGATCAAGCTTAATCATTGATAAAGAATAAACTACGTGAACAGGCTAATCATGAACCCTCCCAGTGATTTTCTTTCTTTCATATTGCGGGCTATTATAGGATGGGACCTGCAATTTCCTTTCCAAATAAAAAATGTTGTTTTTAATGTATCTCAAAATTTAGTCCAATCCAGCTTGAAAATTTGAACCTTCATAAAATTTAAAAATGAAAACAGATTTATTTTCAGTTTAAAGCATTTCTTAGAAAAAACACACAAGGCTAATGAAATTTTCCAAAGTTAAGTCAAAAACACACACTATCTTCCGATCAGAAGGGACTGGAGCCCATCCCCAAGATGGTAAAAAAACATGGCTCACCTTGGCAGCATTGATTAGCTCGTCAGCCAGACACTCGGCGATGGACTTGATGTTCCTGAAGGAGGCCTCACGTGCGCCTGTACACAGCAGCCAGATGGCCTGGTTGACACGGCGCATGGGAGACACGTCCACAGCCTGCCTCCTCATGGTACCCGCACTACCAATACGGGTCGAGTCTTCACGCCGCTGTTGATGATGGCGGTCACACACACTTGAAGTGGGTTCTGAAACAGGGAATTGTTATCAACTAGGAATTTAAGAATACTTAGGAGTACGCCGTATGTAAGGCCTTACAAAGAAACACTGCGGCATTTAGTTACAACTTTGAGAATATGACCTTTATCTGTGAAATTGGGAATTTTAAACATCATATTTACATTAATTTGGGAATGGGCACATCCATGTTAAATTATTTGTGATCACACACACACGCACGCACGCACGCACGCACGCACGCACGCACGCGCACGCACGCACGCACGCACGCACGCACGCACGCACGCACGCACGCACGCACGCACACACACACACACACACACACACACACACACACACACACACACACACACACACACACACACACCACACACACACACACACACACACACACACACACACACACACACACACACACACACACACACACACACACACACACACACACACACACACACACACACACACACACACACACACACACACACACACACACACACACACACACACACACACACACACACACACACACACACACACCACACACACACACACACACACACACACACACACACACACACACACACACACACACACACACACACACACACACACACACACACACACACACACACACACACACACACACACACACACACACACACACACACACACACACACACACACACACACACACACACACACACACACACACACACACACACACACACACACACACACACACACACACACACACACACACACACACACACACACACAAAGAAAATACTTAATATAAAATATCATAAAAATGCTTATTGCAACTTAAAAACTCTTTATTTCTAGAGTATTCATCTTTCTTTCAAAACATAAAAGTAAAACAATATCATATCGGTAATTTTTGTTGATGGGAAAAAAAGATAACGTTTTGCAATTGGGAATATGCTTATGGGAGTGCTAAAATCAAATCAAAATTGATTTATTGTCGGTATGAGTATAACATGTATATAACATAAGCTATGTATAGCTTTTTACCGACCTATAAAAAAACTGTAGCAAATTTCAACACATCATAAATACATGGCATACATAAGAAATATTATAATGATAAACACACTAAAAGCATAACTAAAGCATTAATCTTATAGCTTAAAAGCTAAGCAGAAATATAAAACAGTATTATACATTCACAATTTAAAGCTGTGTAAAAGATTGCTGATCTTGACCCAAGGAAGGGGCCCAACCTACCAAAAAAAGAAAAAGAAATAAAAAGGGGCCATAAAATAAAAGGGCTTAAAGGAAATTATCACTCAAATCCGATTTGAAAGTAACTGATCAGCAAATTTCACACAATAAAAGCAACAAAATACAACAATGATGAATGAAGAATAAAATATCACTATAAAAGCACAAAAAATACAATACTAATGCTGAAGTTATTATACCATATGCGTAACTAGCACTATTTCAAGTGAAATGTGAGGAAAAAAACAACTACAACACAATAACAACAAACTGCTGTAGTGTCACTAGTGTTATATATACACACAGTTAAGCTGAAGCAAACACAGAAAGCAAAAGCAAAAAGGTATCATAATGAAAAACTAATAAAGCAAATGCAAGAAATCAAGATGCAAATTTCTCAGAAAAAGCAAAAGCAGAAAGGCAACACAAAGAAAACAAAATAAAAAAAATGAAAAGAATTAAAACATGCAAACAGTAAGCTCAACTTTGCTGACAGGATCTACAGGCACAGCCCACCCCGTCCCATGATGCAGCCAAACTCCGGAACTGATTGGAGTTGCCCTCATCTCTAAAATGCTGTGGCATGGAGTTCCAGAGTCTGGCTGCTCCTGAGCGGAATGAGCTGAGCCCGTATTTAGTAGTTCTCACCCGTGGTACTTCAGCAATGTTTGTTTACCTTAAAGTTATAATTATAATAATTGCAGATAAAACGTAGTGCACGTTCTTGAATCTTTTCAATTTTCTTAGTGCTAACTTCATCACAAAAATGCCATGTTAATGGACAATAATTAAAATTCGATAAAATAAAGGAGTAGTAAATATTTAGTTTACCTAATTTGCATAAATTGTGACCTTTTTGCTTAAGTACATTTAGTTGCCTAGATGCTTTTTTACAGATATTTGAGATGTGAGAATTGAAATTCAATTGGAAATCTATTGTTACACCTAATCATTTTACTTCATCTTCACACTGAATGTTTATGTTGTCCAATACAAAAGATATATTAGTTTTATGAGTTTTATTTCCAATTTTAATAGCCTGGAACTTTTCAGGGTTTGCCTGCATTTTATTGTTCTCGAAGCATTTAATTAGGTTATGGCTGTCTTTTTCTAGGTTTTTCTTTACTTTTTCTTTGTTTGGGTTGGAGCAAGAAAGTGTGTTATCATCAGCATAATTGTAAATATTGCACTCAGTTTCAAAATGGAAAATGTCATTAATAAATATATTAAAAAGTACAGGGCCTAATATTAAACCTTGTGAAACTCCTTTTATTATGTCTCTGAAACTACTTTTATTGGTCCCTAATTTAACACATTGTTTACGATTTGATAAGTAACTTGATAATAAGGATATAGCATTTTTGAAAACACCATATGATTGAAGTTTTAATATAAGAAGGTCATGCGGAAGACAATCAATCGACACGGACAGGTCCATTAAAATTGCAGCTGTATCTTTATTTTGGTCTAAAGCTAATTTTCAATCCTCGATTACTTTTAAGAGTGGAGTTTGGCAGCCATATCCTGGTCTGAAAGCTGAAAGGTAAATTTTAAAATGTTGGTTAAAGAATTCCAGTATTTGTGTATTAATTGCCCTTTCAAACAGTTTTGAGATTATTGGTAGTATGCTGACTGGCCTATAGTTGCTTTTATCTAATTTACTGTTTTTCTTATGTAGGGGACTTACTTCAGCTATTTTAAGATTATCTGGAAATGTTTCTGTGGTAAATGATTTATTTATTAACTTTGTAATTGGTTTAATTATTGACGGTTTAGCAAGTTTAACTATTTTAGAAGAGATGTGGTCATGGCCTGTAGCTTTTTTAGTACCTAGTTTGTCTATTTGCTTATTAATGAATTTTTCATTTACAGGTTTAAAATAAAATTTTACTGAAGAGGATATATTTTCTTCTATTTTAGTTATACTAGGATGTGATGAATATATTTGAACTGTGTCATTACCAAAAAAAATTCGCTCACCTCGGTTTGATCATTTACTAAATTGGCATTTTCATATAAAATAGTATCTTTATGGGTTATTGAGCCTTTATTTGTTAAAAATGGTTTTACTGTTGGCCAGAAATCTTTTGATTGACATCCACCAATACATCGGTCCAAACAATATTTGCTTAAAGATTTTATCCTTAAGCTAGTAACTAGATTTCTTTTTTTTTCTATATTTATCCCAATTTTTTTCATTCTTGTGCTTGTTGTATTTATTTAGCAGCATTCGCTTTTGATATATATTGTTTTAGTGTCTTATTCATAAAAGGTACTGGTTTATGGCGCAGCTTTTTCTGTTTTAAGGGAGCATGTTTATCTGTTAAATTTAAAAGTACATTGCTAAATTTTTCATAGTCAGTATTTACATCTCCATTCATATCAAGAGTAGACATTTTATCATTTAATTCATTATTAAACTTATCAACATCAACGTTTTTTTAACTTCTATAATAATAGAATTGTGTTTTATTTGTTTGATTATCAAGTTAAAGTTGACAACCAATAATGTTATGAACACCACTAAGACCACATGACAAATTGCATGATTTATAAACTAAAGATTTACAGTTTGTTAAAATGACATCTAAAAGTGATGGTTTTTCATTTACAGTAAAACATGAAGGTTTGTTGACAATATTATCTAAATCAAAACTATCACAGATATTCATAAGTGGTTGGCATTTTGCACTGTCCAGCATATTAAAGTTCAAATCGCCAAGGAAGAAGATGTTATCATATTTGCTCGTAATATTGTCTATGGTTTTTTGGCACTGATCTTCGAAAACATTATTTTTAACTGAAGGAGGCTTGTAAGTACAAAGAAATAAAAGTTTCTGATTGTCTAGATTTACCTCTAATGTTATACTTTCTAGTTCACTAAATTCAAGCATCGGTTTTCGTTCGCCTCTATTTGAGACCTAAGATACACCGCCACGTCACCTCTATGTGCTGTTCTGTCTTTTCTCCAGAGGTGAAAGTTGTCTACTGCAAACTGAGCAACCGGAAAGGAAGAGTCTATTTTTGTTTCAAGTAAAATTAATAAGTCAACAGTATTCTTTGTTAAAAGTTCTTGTATAAAATGAAATTTGTTTCTAAGACTGTTTCTGTTCAGGCAATCGAAGAGAAACTTTTTCGGATGTTGTTTTTTCATGTGTTGAGATGGTCAAATATATATCACGGTCAGTTTCGAGTTCACTAGACATATTGCTGTGGTATGATTGGTTTATTGCAACGTCACTGTAAAAAGAGTTTGAAAAGTTTGATAACATATTACAGTGTTTGCAGATTCAAAGGTCCTCTGAGGCGCCCAACGAAGAGTATTCAGCTAGGGTTAATTTTGCACATTTGATAGCATGCCACCATGAGTAACACCCCTGACAGTAAATGTCCCGGTGGTTAGATGCCACCGGCTTGTAGCATAATCCACAAGGGTATCTAGGAGGTCCTGGATTAGGGGCCACATCGCCAGCCAGCATCAGAAGGAAAAAACGAAGACAGTCATCCACTTGCATAGCTCTAGATGGCACGCGCCGTGTATGTTTACAATGATAGAACAGTAAATGATGAGGTTCGAATTTCAAGTTCTTTGAAAAATGTATGTTGTCCAGCGACAGATCACACGCACGTATATCTATGTTAAGTACACGATCATAACGAGTCCAGCTGGTCTCGAAAGTAGGTATTTTTAACGTAGTATTGACTAATGAAACATCGAGTAAATAAGAGTTTGGAAGACACTTGGGTAGGGAGTCTTTAGGAACATAAGTTGAAACCATCAGTTAGACTAGAAATAATTTTTTCACAACGGCAGCCATATTGGAAAATTTGATCTCTTTACTTTGTATAACTGTGTGTATACACAAGACAATTCACTGCTGATTCCAAAACTCTGCTTTCCAAGCTTGTTTTGACAAGTGTTTTAATCACATTTCAATCACGACAATCCCACTGTCACAGTTAGCAATTTTCTTCAATTGTATTTCTAAATTGGTGAATAGGTTTTTGCAATAGGTTTTCATTCAACTATGTACACATCCCTCACGCTACTGGTCGGTCTAATCCTATAATCCTCTTACTGCAGTCACTGTATGCTAATGTATGTGTGTAATTGTACACATTAACCAAGTTAAAAATTAAATTGTCCAGATATTTCCTTAAATAACTTCTAAATCCCAAAATATGTTCACTATATTTTCACACATTTGCAAAGTTCAATACTTCAGTAAAAGAATATCCAAAAATATCCAATATTTAATCACTATTTAGTATTTGTTTTCACAAAAGTTTCAGAGCTAAATTTTGCACACCCTCTCACCCCAAAAAACTTAAGTGCTATAAAACCTATAAATAAGCTTTCAGCACAAAATTGCAGGAAAATAACTATACCCTCTTATCTATGTAAATCTTTTTTAGTAGCATAAAGATCATGTGAAGATACGATTTTATGTTTAGTGATTTTGGAGGAAATCTACGAAATCGTTTACTGATAACGATGAGTTTTAAGAAATCTGAATCTTTTTCAAGTTTAAGTACTTTTAATAAACTCACAAACTGAATGATTGACTGTCCTATTCAACTGTCATTAGCAAAAATAATTTTTAAATGTGTTCAAAATTTGGTCAGACATTCAATAAAAAGCAAGACACAAAATGAGCGAAAACGAGAGATCATTGCACCAACTACAGCAAATATACATGTATCTGAAACGCACTTACAAAGCCCAATATTCAGATGGTTTTAAAGTTATTATGGGCATCAACTGTACTTAAATGATTATTGTTCCCATTTAATGTCACATTCATATACTGTGTTACCTAGACCTTTGATCTAAAAATCTATCACAAGAAACAATCATACCAAATTGAAGGATCATAACCAAAAGTTATGAAAGATATCATAGGGATAAGAAATGGTTTTCAGAACCATCTGAATGACTGGTGCAGAAAAACACCAGCTTCTGCAAAGGGGGCCTACAAAAAATAATTGCTCAATAGGGTCCCCACTTATTGATGAAAATATGCCCTTAAAACACTGCAAATGATTCCCCATTCGGTCTCATACCTCGCCTGTGAGCAGGTGAATGATCTCAAAGGCGTGCTTGATGATGCGCACAGCCATCAGCTTCTTTCCGTTGTTCCTGCCGTGCATCATCAGTGAGTTCACAATGCGCTCCACAATGGGGCACTGTGCCTTGCGGAACCGTTTCACCTGGTAGCGGCTAGACGAATGTGGGAGATACTTGGTAAACTCCTCCTTCACAGCAATGTAGTTCTGAATGATGAATGTGTAAGTGTGTTATATTCACTTATTTTGTTTTTCTTTATTTCAGCACAATTGCTCAAGTGATGTAACTATAGTAATAACCTTCTATTGCAAAAAATAGTCTTAAATAATTGTAAAAACGAACTGCTTTACTACAAATAATGTTCTTATATTTCTTATAATCTGCTTTCATGGAAATAATTACTTTTAATTCAACTGAATTTATTTAAGATTTTCACACATGAATACATAAAAACAATTTTGTTTCAAACATCTTTACTATGCACTCATTTAAGTATCAGACGAACGTTTGAAAATATAACTATAAATAAAATCAAAAGCCACTAACATTCAAACAATACTAACAAGCGAAAAAATATTTTATTAAAAAGAGAGTTCATATATTTGCTACAATGGTAAAAGGCACCCACTGTGAGACTGATGTCGCTAACTTGGATCTCTTCCGTGGACCACTTTCCAAATAGTTTGATTTCTGGCAGTTCTGCCATAACAGGCGCTGCTTTGTCATTTGCAGTTCTCCATCTGCAGAACAAAAAAACGAGATGAATTCATTTTGTATACACTCTAAAACACAGTAAATGAAAAATTGGAGGCCAATGAGAAAATCGCATCACAATGGCACTGGATATAAAATCTGTTTATTAAGGACTATATAATTAGGAGTTTGATAGTTTCAAAATCGACCGCGCTAGCATAAGGGCAAATGTTCTGACCAAGTGTAATGAGATTTGACACTTAATTTGACTTCTTGATTATTAATAAGGCTTCACTATAGCCATTCAAGGAAAAATAGCCTACCCTCTTGCAGTCATATTTTACATCAGACTGGAATAGTATTGTACTCGGCTGAGACATCATTTGAACAAAAAGTTCGACCACGTTTGAAATGTGACTTCTTGATTGTTAACAAGCTTTGTCTTTAATTATATATAGTGACTTGGTTTTTTATTTAATGTGACCCAGTTTCAAGGCAAATGTTCTGACCAAGTCTCGTGAAGATTGGACAATAAATGAACCTGCACAAAAAAGTATAATGTAAAATGACCTTCACTAAATCTGTATGCTTCATGAAACTGCTTAAAATGTGCAACTGTTCCATGAAACAACTTAACCAACAGATCCACCAATAGACCGTTCCATAATTTAGTAATTACCCAATTATCTCCCCTGAATACTCTCCGCGTCCGCCATTACACTGCTGCTAACAACCGGTAACATATATAAGAGAGCACCGATTATTCAACGGATGAATTTCATTCTTAATTCTAAGGCCGTCATGACATGACCTTGGTTGTATGAAATAAAGTTTTTCTGCCAGGGGAGATGTTACGCTAGTGTTATGACAGAAAAAATGTTTGAAAAACATTCATTTTTAGGTATTTGTCTAGGAAAAATAACACATTGACACATTTAAAAAAGCATTAAATTAAATTAAATGCAATATTTTCCATTTGATTATTTGCATCAATCTTAAAATTGTGTAAGCCTTTGCATTCCAGTATTTAATTGCCCCTTTGTTCAAATAATCCGATTATCTCGTTTTGATCAGATATTGTCCAGACATTACAAACAACATGGTGTCATGAACCACACTGGGTGGCAGATGACAGTCTGGTCATTAAACACAAATGATGATGCCACCATGTCTCCTCTTTCTGGTAGTATTTAGCAGTCATTTGGTTGGATAATTTACCCCCGACATACTTAACAGTTGCGTACATTAGATGTGTTACATATTGTACAAATTAAAAGTTATGTCCAATATAGAATATCAAAAATTGTACACCGTAAAGATACTAGCCCGTTTAATTTATGAAAAAATTAAGTATTTAATAATAATAAAATGTACGTATATATATTTAACGTATTTAGCGGGTATCGGTTAATTAACACTACGTCATTCCGTATAAAGATTAAATGTTACGGCATGCACGAACGACATCATAAAAACAAGAAATTACATTTGACTCCAACAGAGGTAAAAATGATTTTTAAATATGTGTATATAAATATATGTGCGTTAAAATGTTAGATATTTGTCTCTCACACTCACTAGTAACAAGCTTTCAATAAATACGAGTGCACCGTTCAATTTGCATAATGGGAAGTTGTGTTTTTCAGTTGTATGTTAATATTCCTCAAAAGCGTCATTTTTTTGTACAAAACCAATGAAATTAGAATTACATGTAAATACCGTCATGCACTTCGCTTTTAATAGGGCTTTGTAGTACGTTTATTTTCAATGCACCCCTTACACTTGCTATCACTCATTTGTGTATCACACTAGTGTACTCATGCCATTGATAATTATATTTTTATAATAAGATGTATTACTATTGTAATTTATTGAAGCTTTTCTGCAAAAAAACACCAATACGGCTTATGCATAGAGCTCTTTGTTGTGTCAAATTGTCGGCCTTTCAGTCTTCAGATAATCTTTACTTTGATGCTAATGCCGCGTTTTTTTAAAGATGCAGATAAATGTATTAATAAATTCGTTTTGCCCTTCATAATATATTTTTGAAATATTATTTAGGTGTTTTTTTAGATTTTTTTTCGATTATATGACTAAACCAGTGTCGTTATCCATATGCTTTGCGTTACTGCAAAGACCTATAAAATAAATACATTTTTTAGTATTTTAGCTGTATAGCTGTTTAATGATTACAATATGAAAATCTATTCAACTAGATATATTCAAATTATCTTCATATTCCGTATAATTACCTAAAAGATCGTCAAGATCAATATCACTCTCTCATGATAAAAAGTTCGGTTTTTAACGTGACATAATTCCAGCTCACAAAATTTAATTTAAATCCAAACAACAATTTTGTATCTCTGATTTCAACTAGAACAAGAAAATAATGGAAGGCGTATCAAAAATATCATTCTTAATATAATATGTTATGATTTTAGAATATAGAGTCTTACCAAATAAGACCAATTACAAACAATTAGCGGTAATTAATTTCGCGAGAATCTTTGAAAATATAATCTGCTTGATGTTGCGGCTATCAAAATCAACACAACAATACATTAGTGAATTGTTTGTAACAAGATAAAAGTAAAAAGTCTAATCAAGACAAAATATGAGCGACTGAACCGGCAAATTTTCGCCGACGATTACCACTTGATTACACACACAAAAACAAATACACGAAACATTATAAACATTTTATTTGTAACAATCAATCTCAACTTCAAACAATCATTTTAACAACAAAAATGCGATAATCACCTGAAAATAATTCATTAAGTAATTTATTTATCCGACATCGGCGAAGCGGGTATTCTCTACGTTTTTGGCTTTTGGAATCGCAGACTCGCACAAGTTAGCAGTAGTGTAATGGCGGACAGTCACGTGACTGGCAATACGGTGGCAGTCAATTTATCGATTCTGGAACGGTCTATAAGCATCATGAATTAGACAAAATGTAACTTTTTCACAATTTAAATGTTATAAACCATAATAATATATAGCGCAATGAGCAGCATAATCCTCAATTTTTTCGTAATTGTAAAGTCTAATGTTTCCAACCGAAGAATAACAAATAATAATTATGTTTTTAAATTTATTAACGTCATAAAATTCAATAAATAAACAGAAACGATAGCCTGGCTAATCTCTATGCCATACCACTCTTTTTTAAATGAGTACATAATTAAACGTAGAAGTAGAATGGGAATATAAAAATGTTAAAGATGTTATGTTTTCCACAAACTACGCAACTACAGTGTACCACTCACCTAGTGCCATCTTCCCAGCTACACTTGTATGGCTTCTTCCTAAAGAAGTCTATGCTGTTGACATCAATGTAAAATGGCTGTGAGCCATTAAAACCGGACCTTGTAGACAATACATAGTGATAAGATATTTGCAAAAGTTACTAAACCTTTCTTAATACAGGCTGCTCAACTATACAATTTTTTCATAGGTACGAGTATTGGTCAATGACATTTCTTTACGGTTAAAAACCTTGGTAAGTGACGGTACATGATGGCCTTTAAGACATGTGTTAAGTTTCAATTGAATATGTGTTGTCAAGATATGAACAATAATATAAAGATTTTTCACAGGGCCTTTAAGCCAAGGGATGCCACCATGCTTGAATGGCTTTGTAAGGAATTTTCAAGCAATATGATTGTATTAGGTCTTGAGTTACAGGGTGCAGGATCTCGTGACTTTGTTGGATTCACAATTGAAGGTTGGGTGCTTTTCTTCAAATAACTTTTTAAATATATTTTCTTTAAAATTTCAACAAGTACAAAATACAGTTTTTGATGATGCTTATGCAATGTAAAATACACCAGAAAAACATTATTTAATAAGCCTGTGTTATTGGTGAAAATTTCGATGTGTAACGCATTCATTTTTACGGCTATGCTTCGCGCAACATGAAATTTGGCACTGAGTTCATAGGTATTCAATGATAAATTCTTAAATCTTAAGACATTGGCACAAATGCAAGAAAAACTGTCTTTTATGCACTAACGATTTTTGCAAACGTTTTTCAAGAACTTAAGATATTTGCAAAAATTAAGTTCTTAACGGTGTGTTTACATTCCGTCCAGCTCGTGTGTAAACCTCGTTGATGCTGCACCCTGGTTATGCATAAATTAATTAACGACACATGATGAGAAAAGGAAACCGTATTGCCAACAAAGGGTCTTTGTCCATGGAAAAAGATCTGGGGTTCTAATTTAATGACATTAAATACTTGTATTTTATATCAATATATTTTTATCAGTACAGAGATATGTACTTTTTGCATGCAAACCTGTTCCAACCCATTATTCTTAGGCAGACAAAATAGTGATCATGGTCGAACACCTTTTACCTTTCAGTCAACAGTCGTGCTATAACTTATTTTACCTTTTACCTTTTATCTTATGCCTTTACTTAATATGAAGAAGTGAAACTCCAGCTGCTGGAGCAGTACTGCATTCTTATTATAAACAATGAGTTGGTCCTTTATTTAAAGTGACCAATTGCCAGAACAGTACGAAACAGCAAAATACCAAACAACATACACACATAGAAGAATAAAGCTGGTGTCACCGCCTTGGAACGGTATATGCAAAGTATTGGGGCTTTAAACCGGTTTTAGAGCGCTCAACCTCACACTTGGCCCAGCAATATTCATGATACATATAAGTGTAAATACAACTTAACCTCATAGCATAGCAACTCAAATTAAACAATAATAAAAGGGAATTAAAAAGCATTCAATTTAATTACCATGTAATAACTCAATGGTTGGCAGGAGACCAGAGCAACAGATTTACAAATGTTTGAGAAACGATGAAATGAAAATACGAACAAGTGTCAACTATATCCCTTCTTTTAAGAAAAAAGATTTAAGAATATAACATCATATAGTAAATATGTAAGACTACCATACAGCAAACGTCTTCCAAGTCAAGCATTAAAATTATCACCTTATATAAAGTCACTGATCCAATGTAAAACAAGCGTGAACAGACTGTCTGAAAATCATTCGATAAAGCCATCAGTCAATAATGTTCTTAAACACTCGACCTTAGAAATTCAAGCGAAAATATAACAGGCATTCCGATAGGTAAATATTTTCAGTCAAGAGAAAGATTTAGGTTTAAACATTTTCCAGACATTAAGTCACGTTTTCTAGGCTACGCTGTAAATTTTAATTACACAATCGTAAACCTCTTGCGCTGGTCATTCCGGTTTGAGCCATCAGCCTCTATGAGATTTTCATCAACGTCCACAACTTCCTCCGTCTCTGAAGCCCCAAGCAGCATAAATGTACACAACATTTTTAAGTTTCAGTAATGGGTATTATTATTTGATTGTTCTTCTGTCCAAATACATACTGTATTAAACATTCATATACGAGACACCATATGTGCTACTAACATTTTTAATTTCAACGTAGTAGCCGGACTTCTTTTTATGTCAACACTCACTGACCCCAGGCTTCATCTATTATACTTATACTACAAATAGCATGGTATAATTCTTAAAAAGATTGCGATTTGTTTCTGTCTTTTTAAAGTAAATGCCAAATAGGTATGTAATACATGCAATAAAAATGATCTTACCATCACACTATTACTTTTATCAACACTGTCTTACCGTTGCACCATTCAGGCCGGATAGCTACAAGGGGAGTCTTATTTACGTCACCATAGCGACGGAACAACTCATGTAGGTAGAACTGTTTGTAGATGCCGGGGGGTCTGGCCTGGGTGAGGATTAGAATTCAATGAAAAAGATGTGATGTAACAATCAACCCCAAAAAGATTTACGGGCATGAATGATAGGTAAGTACTAGTTACTGGTAGGATAAATATTTATCCTTCAATTTTTCAATTAAACACAATCTGAAAGACTTCTGTCAGAATTCACTCTTATTTATTAAGCTCTATATCAACAACAATTTATGAATTATTTCCAGGAAAACGATTTAGTTTCAACAGTCCTAATGTTAATTCAAAGCAAAATTCAGATTACTTATTAATGTGACGATAATCATAAGAATAGATACCACAAGATAACCAAAAATAGGTCATCCTTGAATATTAAACATATTTGAGTATGTAATTTAATTATATTGATTTAATAGCAGCTTACAAGTAAATGTGGTAACAAGTACAATGAAAGTGTATACCTGAGCGAATAACTTTACTGCTTCATCCACACTACAATGTACGAAAACATAATTTTGCATAATAGGCACATATAATGAACATCAGTGTACATGCGTATATTTAAGTTTCACTTATTGTTATGGTATTGAAGCAAAGGCTTGCCATTATTAACCGATTGCAACTCAAGTTTTAGTTTAAAATGGTTATTAATTTGTTTGTTTTTTTCAGATTCTTAACAACTTTGTCAATATAACAACTTTTAAAACCCACACCAAAGTGTTTAGATCTAGATAAACAAAAGTTGTGTTTGTCAGAAACACAATGCCCCCAATTGCGCCTCTTTAAAATACAATTTCAATATATCATTTGGAAGGTTTAGAAATTATCTCCCGTTTAAAGCTAATTACTTCCCTTGGAATGTATTTTTTACTTTTGACCTTAAAGGATAACCTCAAAATGTGCAGCTTTATGAGATACACATGCATGCCAAATATCAAGTTGATATCTTCAATATTACAAAAGTTATCGCAAAACTTTAACCAAGGTTAAAGTTTTGGGACAGAATGACAGACAGACAGGCCAAAATCAATATGCCCCCGATCATTCGATCCGGGGGCATAAAAAACGCTGTTTCATTGGATAATGACACCTATTCAAACCTTTTTTGCTTCTTTTCTACTAGATACGCGATGATAAGGAAACCAGTCCTGTGGAAGCCATGAGTGCAGTGAACCGCAATCATCTCCTGCGGCTTTTTATCCTTGAATCGCGCACACAGCTGAATGAACGCATTGGTCTGGTCCACAGTGGGATTTTTATTACTAAAACAGATTATATCTGTAAAATACATAAATAACACATATACCGTATAGGTTACACCATTTTTCCAAGATTTCAACAAATGACATACCGGTAGTTTGGGTTGAATGTGACCCAAATTCTTACTCAGCCTAAATATTTTTAAAATTAACATTCGGACTTAGTTTCATTATTATATAAATGTGGCTTCTAAAGTGGTGAAAAGTTTTTTTCTAAGCTTTGACTTGGTGACCTAGTTTAAGACACATGTTACCCTAATTTAAACTCAATTTCACATTGATATTGTCAAGATAAGCATTCTGACCAATTTCATTCAAGATTGAGTCGACAATATGGGTTCTATAGTGGTAACAAGGTTTGTTCAAAGATTCGACCAGATGACCTACCTTTGGGCTAACGTGACCCACTTTTAAACTCAGCCTGTTTTAATGCCAAGATTCATACTCGGCCCAGATATTGTAAAAAGTAACATTCTGACTAAGTTTCATCAATATTGGGGAAACACGTTAGCTCTAGGTGGTAATGAGAAATAACTTTTCGACGAATGATACACGACGCCGGACAAATGACGATCACAAATGCTTAACATGAGCACTTCGAGCCAAACTCAGGAAAGCTTAAGATTGGTGCAAGACATCTTTGTCTGGATACCCATTCGAGGCATAATAACTCTTTAAGTTATATTTTAGCTGAATAAATGATAAATTAAATAAAAGAGATTTTTTAATGTGAACAAATAACAGCCGTCAGCTTTATGTGTGTACAATGCATACTTAACACATGCAGTCTTCAGAAAGTTTACTTTAATGAATTACTTCGTAACTAATTTCAAAATAGAATGAAATCTTAAATACTGCTAAACAACATATAAAAACATAGCATCCTTACTAAGACGACAATTTACCAATATAATTATAATAGACCTCACCCTGTACACTGGATTTTAAAGTAATTACATCCTAGCTTCACCACATCAGAACTGTCGTAATATCGTGTCGTATTCGTCAGATCCACGAGAACACCCAACTTTTTCTAAACATATTTTGTTAGATATCACATGTAATGAAAAGGCTCACTAACATATACTTTACCAACAAGTATTGTCCTTAAAACAGAAAAATTTGCCCCACAATTCCTTTCAATGTATGTGTCCCATTAACACTAAATTAAATATATATTGTAAAAGAGAGACATATAGACAATAATTAAATGACAGTCTTCTGAGGAAGAAAATATATTGCACATATTAACATTAATTTGCACAAGTAAGAAGCTGGGTTGTAGTAACAGGTGTGTTTTGATAAGAAAGGGAGTTCCTGTACTTCAATTGTGGGGCCGAAATTTTGCCCTTCTCTAAAGGTATTTATTTCCGCTTATAATCCACTTTCTACAAACTCCACTCATGTCGAAAACAAGATGCTGTTTGCCAAATCTGACTTAAGACCTCTAAGTGATCTTGACTTTAGAGACAGGGAGAATGGTGTAATGATGGTTAACACCTCTGACAAAATAGTTTAAAATTCATTGATTTGCATAGTAAACCAAAGTTATGGCTGAGACACGATTTGCAAGCTGTTTTGGTCTAATTTGAAATTCTTACTCTAAATGTAACCTTAACCTTTGAGGTAGGAGACAGGTGTCCTACGCAACATGTAATCTTATGAAGCTTTACACAGTTGCAAAGTTATCTTAAAATCCATCGCTATACAGCAAAGCTGTGGCTGAGAAAGTTATTGTCAGACAGACATACGCACATATAGAGGGTGTGACTGCTATATGCTTTTTTTATTCGAAGTAAGGTTTACAAAATAATAACATATACAAGGTCTATAGTAAAATATAAAAGTTCTAAAAAAATGTGTAATTTGCGATGCACACTGACCCTCTATGCTCATAAAGTTTACAAGTATAGGGTTAATGTTCGCGAGTTATAGCTATGTAATGTTTAATCACTCAAATGGATACCTTGTCTGTTTTCTGTGAATCAATCAGCATGTCGACTGTAAAGCGATATTCCTGCTTCACATCTTTGTCATACTTGGAGCCCAGTGGCGTCTTGAAAGGCACAAATGTGTCTGAAAATATTATAAAAGTTATTATTTATTATATTATTGTTCTTCATTGGTGATAAAGGATGAGTCATATGTACAAGATGTGCTACAGGTTCTGAGTCTAAAACAGGACAACCTTTTCTTTTCGACTTTTAGCAAAAGAACCGGATTTTAAATTTTCATTGTAGCATTTGCCGATTTGGGAACGTATCTGCATACTGGTTCAAAAATCATTATATTGTCCGTATCAATAATCGTTGAAAAACAAATTGATACAAACTACTTTCATATCCAAATAATGTGGTGATTTTGTGTAGTTCTTAAAATATTTTTGGTGTTATTTGTTTGCTTTGGTTAAAAAATTTGAGACCGGATTGATAAGGTTTAAGAAATTAGTCTTAAATTTTAACTAATGTTGGGCATTGGTAAATTATTATAATAAGGCTTATATTTTTGTTTACATTTCTTGATTGTTTCTGTTAGTACTTTACCAAAAGATAAACACTCCAAATGTATTTTGTCCGAGGATTCTAAGTGAATTAATAAGTCATTAAATAAGATTTATCATTTATTTGCAGCAATGAGGTCGTTATTTGACACTAAAAATAATAGTTTAATTGGTCCACTAATTCCGAGAAGTTGAGTGACAAGTACTCACTGGGCAATGCTTTATTTGCTTGCAGTCAGAGTTAATTAGGCTAAGACATAACATGTTAAAAATGGTCAACTCGTTATTCTGCAAGTAGGGTAAACACCAAAAATATTGCTTTATGGTTTACTCACTCTCAATCGTTTTTCCATTCCATGGGCATTGCAGCCAATCTGGGGGTGGACCTAGGCCTTGACGTTTTGTCTTTCCGATGGTGATTATTGACATCCCTGTATTCATACCTGAAGATATATACCACTGGACACACATGATATATAAAAACTTATATTGTAAATACTTTTGAAAATCTTAATTATCTAAACCCGAAAGGGTTATGGGTTAAATATTTGGGTTGCGACGATGCATAATGGTCCTATACTTAATTTGTTCAAATCATGCCCTTGGGAATAAGATTGGTCCTACCATAGAGATTACTATTTATATAAAAGAAAACTGTAACTGTTAAAAATTACCTGAATCCTATCAGCCACAGCATCAATTGTAATTGTTAATCGTTATCAGGCAGTGAGAACATGCAAGACTCATGTCCCTTAGGGCAAGATCAAGGTCACAATAATTTCGTTGCACATGCCTTTGAATAGCAGAGTTATCAACATTTCATCCTTAGACAAGAGGGTCTGAAAGGCCCAAAGTCGCTCACTTGATATACTATGGAACTGACCTGGTCAGTGCAGCCCCAATATATCATTTGAACATGCAAAGTGAACTATTAATGTAAGTATTAGAGTGCTAACAAGGTTTTACAATACCCATATTAGTATAAAGTCCCCGACCCCTGACGGCTATGTTTTTCAACAGACATGAACTATTTTTGACATGATCTAAGATATCATTAGAATAAATGATCTGACCAAGTGTTATGAAGATTGGACAATACATGTGACTTTAAGAGTGGTAACAAGATTTAAGTATAGCCGTATAATTAAAAATGCACCGACCTATGGCGGCCATGTTTTTCAACTAACTGGAACCATTTTCAAACTCGTCCAACATATTATTGGGACAAATCTTGTGACCAAGTTTCATAAAGATCAGACAATAAATGTGGTCTCTGGTGTGTTAGCAAGGTTTCACTATAGCCATATATAGCCATATAAGGAAAAATGCCCCGCCCACTGGTGGCCATGTTTTTCAACCAACTGGAACCATTTTCAAACTCGTCCAAGATATCATTGAGACAAATGTTCTGACCAAGTTTCATGATGATCGGACAATAAATATGGCCACTGGTGGCCATGTTTTTCAACCAACTGGAACCATTTTCAAACTCGTCCAAGATATCATTGAGACAAATGTTTTGACCAAGTTTCACGATGATCGGACAATAAATATGACCTATAGAGTGTTAACAAGGTTTTATTATAGCCATATAAGGAAAATGCCACGCCCCCTGGGGGCAATGTTTTTCAATCAACAGGAATCATTTTCAAACTCGTCCAAGATATCATTGGGAAAAAATCCTCTGACTAAGTTTCATGATGATCGGACGATAAATGCGGCTTCAAGAGTGTTAACAATGTTTTTAAAAAGTCATATATAGCCATATAAAGAAAAATGCCCCGCCCACTGTTGGCGATGTTTTTCAACCAACTGGAACAATTTTCAAACTCGTCCAAGATATCATTGGGACAAATCTTCTGACCAAATTTTTGATGATCGGACAATAAATTTGGCCTCTGGAGTGCTAACAATGTTTTACTATAGCCATATAATGAAAAATGCCCCGCCCTCTGGGTGCCATGTTCTTAACCAACCGGAATCATTTTCAAACTCAACCAAGAAATGATTGGGACTAATCTTGTGACCAAGTTTCATGAAGATCGAACGATAAATGTGGCTTCAAGAGTGTTAACAATGTTTTACTATAGCCATATATTGCCATATAAGGAAAAATGCTCCGCCCCCTGGCGACCATGTTTTTTAACCAACTGGAACCATTTTAGAACTCGTCCAAGATATCATTGGGACAAAATCCTCTGACTAAGTTTCATGATGATTGGACGATAAATGCGGCTTCAAGAGTGTTAACAATGTTTTTCAAAAGTCATATATAGCCATATAAAGAAAAATGCCCCGCCCACTGTTGGCGATGTTTTTCAACCAACTGGAACAATTTTCAAACTCGTCCAAGATATCATTGGGACAAATCTTCTGACCAAATTTTTGATGATCGGACAATAAATTTGGCCTCTGGAGTGCTAACAATGTTTTACTATAGCCATATAATGAAAAATGCCCCGCCTTCTGGGTGCCATGTTCTTAACCAACCGGAATCATTTTCAAACTCAACCAAGAAATGATTGGGACAAATCTTGTGACCAAGTTTCATGAAGATCGAACGATAAATGTGGCTTCAAGAGTATTAACAATGTTTTACTATAGCCATATATTGCCATATAAGGAAAAATGCTCCGCCCCCTGGCGACCATGTTTTTTAACCAACTGGAACCATTTTAGAACTCGTCCAAGATATCATTGGGACAAATCTTCTGACCGAGTCTCATGATGATCAGTCAATAAATGAGATATCTAGAGTGCTAACAATGTTTTACTATAGCCATATACGGAAAAATGACCCGCCCCTTGTTTTTCAACCAACCGGAATCAAACTCGTCCTGATATCATTGGGACGAATCGTCTGACTAAGTTTAATGAAGATTGGACAATTAATGTGGACTATAGGTTTTACTATAGCCATATATAGCCATATAATGAAAAATGCCGCGCCCCCTGGCTGCCATGTTTTTCAAGCAACCATAACCATTTTCTAACTCGGCCAAGATATCGTTTAGATGAATATTCTGACCAAATTTCATAAAGATGGGAAATAAATGTGGCTTCTGTTGTGTTAACAGGGCGAATGTTGACGCCGCACTACGGACAAAAAGCGATCACAAAAGCTTACCATGAGCACAAATTAATGTGCTTAGGTGAGCTAAAATATCTTTAATTTGAAAAGACACAACCCTTCAGTGGCCTTCACTTACACCTTCTTTTTAAATATAGCAACCCTTACAATAAACAACATTTATTTGGGAATATCAATTAAGCGTGTTTGCTTCTATGTGTATTGTTTAGATTAAATATACATTAATATCTTTTCAGCCAATATATAAAAATAAATCGTTTACAATTTAGAGAATATAAACCAAAATGGCTGTGACCATGTGACATACTGTTTTGTATGGTCTTGTCAGTATGGGGAGGTTAACATTTTACAAAAAAATATTATCATCGAATGTTACGCAAATGGAGCTTAAAATACTCTCTAAATATGTACCCTAATCCGGTTTTCTTGAGGGTCGGTCATTTTTAATAAGACAAATCTTTATTTTGCTTTTGGCAATGTGAAATACATCAGAATTATTTTATTTAAAGCGGCCTTTTCACAGATTTTGGCGTGTATTGAAGTTTGTCATTTAATGCTGTATATTGATAAAAGTAAACATATGATCTAAAAAACTCAAGTAAAACAACAAGAATACAATTAATAAAAGGACAAAAGTAACCCTCAACTGGGCTCGAACTACTGACCCCTGGAGTCCTGGAGTAAAAGTATTCCGCTTAGACCAATCTACTATCCGTGCTCATACAATAAGAGATGTTTTTATACTTTATATAAACAATCCTCGCAATATTACAAAATATAACGACAACAACATAACTCCAAATTATTCAATCGTTTCGCGTTGCAACGATTTATAATTTTTAGGATTTTAAATCGGCAAAAGATGCATATAATGAATATTTTAGAGCATGGTAAATGTTCAATATTACTGTTTCCTCACAAATATCATTACTAAAACGAAAATCTGCAAATCTGAAACAACTTTTTAAAATTGTGTTAATTTACCAAAACGTAAAAAGGCCCCTTTTAATAAGAATGTGTTCTTGTTCAAAAATTCTATGTGTACTGCATTCATTTATACGGTTATGCTCCGCGCAACGTGAAATTGTGTCACCGATTTCAGATATATTCAAGGATTTATTCGTATACCTTAAGATATCGACACAAACTGCAGGAAAAACTGTCTTTTATGAACTTAAGTGTTTTTTGCAAATAAATTTCAACAACTTTAGATATTTGCAAAAATAAAGCTTTTAACGATGTGTTGACATTTTTTTCATAAGAAAACAGTAAGTATACAATTAAATAAAGTCACATCTGATAACAAGCAACGATAACAAAGATGTTCGACAGACAACCCATTTATCTACCAGATTAACATAACATAATCTTTCATGTTTTCGATGTTAATACATAAAACAAAGAAAGTTTCATACAAATTGTTCAACTTTCTCTCACCTGAACACAAATGTGTAATACAGCAATGCGGATGTTTTTCAAAATCTCCAGTCTTTGTTGGCAAATCAATTATCCAATTAATATTCACTCGTATTAAAACAACTTGTTATATTGTTTAATATAATAACAGTTATTCAAATAACTCTTGATTACAAATGTAACGATTACAAAAACTTGTTTTTCATTGATTACAATATTGTATTTTTGCGGCCGTGACGATTTGTCATTCTTTAATTTGAAACCAGACAACTTGCATTACAAATTTAGGATCAACATAATGTTTTTCCAATACCTGCCGTGTAAAACTCTTTGTTCACGTGCCATTTCATGCAATGTAATTTAAAACCCGTTCAATAGCGCTAATTCTATGTTTTCAATAAAATCGTTTATGCAAAGTAGCCCAATTATTGGAATATAATACAATAAAAAAGGTAATCGTATTCAGTTACCGGTAGCGATTTTGAACTGCTTTTTACATCTCATAACGTGATCTTCAAGCAGTTATCATGGAACCTTAATTGTTTAAATTTATTTCTTTACAATCAGATTTTGATAAAAGAGGTTTCTTATCTTTCGTAAAATATTAAACAAAATTAAAGCTTTACCTTTTTAATATATGAAAAAAAATGCCTTCAAAAAGCCATTGACGTTGATTTATTTTCAGATGGCATGCTCAAAATAAAAAAAATAGTACCAAGATGACCGGCGAAATGACTTCTCAGACCCCATAACATTCTACATGTACATATTTAGTGTTTTTCATTTAAAGTTCATATAGTGTGTTTATGTTATGAACATAAAGATCTTAAACCAGGGTCCAATGTGTTTCACACGAACAAATGATGAATTTAGAGCTTATGTCACGATTAAAGGTGAGATTTTGTTACTTTTGCGAGCCATGCGATGAACTTGCAGAACAAGTATTGTTTTCTTTTATTACATTGTTGACAGTTCAACTGTATGTTAAATAAACAATAAACGCATGTCTTTTGATGAAACTATGCTCACAATTATGTCTCCAATAATGTTTAATAATGTAATGTATTTCTTATTTCAAAATGTTTTTCTATGGGAAAACTTTGTTTCCTAATCTTAGCATCTCGTGCCCGTTGGGAGCTTTAAGGATGCCGAGATCAGGACCGCCGTCTGTCAGTCCGTGCGTGCATGCGAACGATACATTTGTCGTTAAACAACTTCTCCGTAACCGCTAAGCAGATTTAAACCACAGGTGGTTAGCGTGTGGCTATGATAATAATTAGTGAAAACATCATTTTGAACAAGATAAGTATTGATGCAAAGCATCAAAAGGCGTCGGGAATTTCAGTGTAAAAGGCACTCAATGAAGTTACATGGAACGATTTTTTTTCTACTGTAAATATTAATATATTGGCCGCTTATTTTAAACAAAATAAAAAAGGATACTGGTATAACCATTATATATAATTTTGTGTTATACCCCCTAAATAACCATTATTTATGATGTTGTGTTATATCCCCCAAATACCCATTATCTATGATTTTGTGTTGTAACCCCCAAATATTTCATAGTTCATTTTATTTACAATGGTTTCCTTTTTTTACTGGCATCCGTGTGCAGTTTTCATTAATGGAACAGAACTGTGTAGGTTTTAAAAAATCTGCTTCATCTAGTAAGCGTAACTTCATATTTTTCTAAACTTCAAGGGGAGATGATTATTAACTTATTCTTACGTTGCTCATTTACGATAGGGGTTGAGTACTCATTGATATTAAAACACTGTAAAAGTTTGAAAAAAAATTGAATGAAAACTGTAAATTGCATAAAGAAGCTGCATACAATACTTTGAAATTCAGTAATAGATTTATTGCTCCGACATTCATCATTTGCAATAGGGTTCGAGTAATACTGATATAAAAACACTTAACAAGTTTGGAAATATTCAGACGAAAGTTGTGAAATCTTTTAAACAAGTGGAAATTGTTTATTTTGTCAAATTTAATAGAAAAAATTCTGGACTTATTGTCCCGATGTTTCTCATTTTAAATGAGGTAAAAATGCTCATTGATATAAAGACACTGTAAGTTTGGAAAGAATCTGATGAAAAATGTTGACATAATCACCTAAGCAAGCAGTTTTTCACTTTTATTTTTAAATTCAAAAAGACATAATTCTGAACTTATGGTCCGATATTGCTCATATAGAGTTTGGGTTGGGTCCTCATTGATAAAAAACCTGTGCAAGTTTGGGAACAATCGGATGAAAATTTTGGACTTCGAACAACGATTTCAAAATTTCTCAAATTCTAACTATGGACGTAATGGTCGGATAATGCTAAAGGGCCCATACCACCTGGATAGTAATACGTGTCTCGCTTCGCGCTCTATATGTGGTTCTTAAAAAAAAACTCCGATGAGTGCTTTACTCTAGGGAAAAGGGTTGCTGGCACACAGCTCATCCTTGAAAAGCGGCTGCTTACTTTATCGCAACTCATTGTTACAATCAATAATACGTGTCACCTTTATGTCGAATTCGTAGTAACCGTCTGCACGCGTTTATATATCGCCTAATTAGACTGGGAAAGACACCTTCAAACTAAAAATTGTCGTATGACAGTTTTCCAAAAATTAAGTCTTATTTATACCCTAGCTGCACGCTTTATGTTCCTCTTTTGCTCAAATATTTCTAGTTATACAGTACGCTTGCACAATTTGAAAAGAGCGGTTTCGAGTTACATAAAGACACATCCGTTCTTTCAAAAGCTCACACTTAACAGACTGAATAAGTCCCAACCCAATCCGTTTAAGTTAATGTCTCTTGCATTCCTTAGATTGTTTACAAGAAAACGCCTGACAAATCGATTTAAGTAATGCCTTTGAAAGACTATTGGCAATAAAATTAATACTTAGATGTTATGGTCTTTACAAAACGAATCATTCTTATTTGAAATAGTACATTTATACTGCGCCAATTAAGAAATGCAACACGAAAGACATTTCGATGATATGAGACTATTTTTACTAAATAATTTAAAAACAATAAATTTTAAAGTTAATAAAATCGACTGGAGAGGTTTATTGAAACTCTTTGCGATATGATTGGTTGTTCGCCGGATCCTTGTCCGTAAGGAACATATAACCGCGCCCGGCCTCTTGTTTTTTTTAATCATGAGTTGAGACATCCACATAACAATGGTTTACGATGATAATTATTCGTTAACAACTCTAATTAGCTCTTGGAGGATAATGAACTGTTCAGGAGACTAATTATCTTCGGTTGTTTAAGCCTGACTGATCTATCAAATATATATATATAACAAGGTATCCAACTCAAAACCACCCGAAAACAGGTGGTGCATCGCTTTAAACAGCCATAACTTCATCAATTGTGCAGTGATATTCATTAACCCGGTTTTATTTAACGCAGAAATGAATTTCCTTTATGGAAATGTACATATCTTGTAATATTTTGTGTCTGTTCATAAAAAGGGTCGCGAATATATGGCAAGTAGAGATTGTTATGGTAACATTATCACAATGCGGTTCAGCAAATGCAAACAATATCAAAATGGCCGCAGTTTGACGGCCACAATTTGAGCATGCGCAAACGTGACGTCATTATCGGAATCCCCAAAATCTCCTCTACTTTTAATATAAATTGAAACAAAGAAAGGGTCAAATAAATAACCGGTGTCATTTGTTTTCGTAGTAAGGTATTGTTCAGCAATATAAATAATAGTTATCACCATTATTAAAAGCGGCTTTATCAGTTGTAGGGTCCAATAAACAGGAAATTGTAGCATGACACACCGACATCAATCACCTTGTTGGCATGAGATGTCATAAAGTATCCAAGGCATCTTTACTGCTGCTATGTGACGTTATCACCATTCGATTTTTAACCTTCATTCAACATTTATTTTGTTTTAACGTGTCAGCATTAACATAATATGCATCTAATATAATAAAAAGTAAAAATAATGAAAAAAATATATAAAAATACCTGTAGATAAAATGATGATAATGATGATGATGATGATGATGATGAGCGAGCGAGCGAAAGAACGAAATACCTGACTGACTGTCTGTCTGTCTGTCTGTCTGTCTGTCTGTCTGTCTGTCTGTCTGTCTGTCTGTCTGTCTGTCTGACTGACTGACTGACTGACTGACTGACTGAAAGAAAGAATGAATTTATGCATGAATGAATGGATGAATGAATGAATGGATGAATGAATGAATGAACGAACGAACCAACAAACCAACCAACCAATGAACAAACACACGGACGCACAAACGGACGAACGAACGAACAAATGGATGGATGGACGGACGAACGGAGAATTGACGAATAAAAGAAAGAATTAACGAATAAATAAATAAATAAATACATAAATAAATAAATAAATAAATGAATGAATGAATAAATGGATGGATGGATGGATGAATGAATGAATGAATGAATTAATTAAACGCTGTTCTGTTTACAATTCTTGTTTATAATTTTTGGTATTGCATTCTAAATTATAATTAAAATACAAACAAATCTCTAGTGTTTTTAAAATTATGAATTTATTTTACATTTCACAGATATGACACATAAACCACGCGGTAGCAAGATTCACTTCAGTATGTATTATATTAAATCTTAAAATGTTCCAAAGTCCTTGAATAAAATATATATTTTTATTATACCTCACTTTTATTCACAATGCTAAACTCCCATAGGCCATCGTTACATATAAATACTGTCAGACCCAGCGGGAAAAAAATTACTGACCAAAAAGTACTGTCGCCCGCTGCCTTGGCAATCACATGCCACCAGCGGGAAAAAAATTACTGTACAAAAAATACTGTATCCCGCTGCCTTAGCAACCACGTGCGGAATGTTCTAAAATTATACTGTCCCATTCGCGCATGCGCAGTACGCAGTTTTGCCTTTCCGCTGTAAACAGACGACAAAATGGCAAGTAAACGTTTTTCAACGATAAGCGAGGAGGATTTGAAGGCATTGGATCGTGACAAGGACTCTAAAAACACTAAACGTGTAGTTAAACATGGTATGAACTTGTACAACGAATTTCTTCGTTCCAATTACATGGATCTTAGTGATCTCGTGGAAAATCCAGCGGAACTTAACAACCAGTTATTGAGTTACGCTTTTTCACGGACTCTAGACGAGTCAATATACGCTCCGTGGCTTTTTCTATGCATCTGTACGTCAGAAAAACGGCGAGGAACTAAAGAAAAAATCTTTGGACAGTCTGAAGTAGGGAATTTCCAAGCATCTCTTAAGCACGTATAACATTAATGTGAAAGACCAGCAATTTTCATCAAGTAATGAAACCTACAAGTCAAAAGTTAAGCAGCTTAAGCGAAGTGGACATGGGAGTGTCGACCACAAACCTGTAATATCCGACAGCGATCTGGAAAAATTAAGTGGCAACAGTGTACCGTTTAATATTAACATATTAACACTCCATGTGGTTTTCAAAACAGGGTGTGGTTTAACTTAATGCACTACCTTCTGAGGAGAGGTCAAGAGAATTTAGGGTCAATGACGAAGTCTACATTACTATAGCAACTGATTCAACCGGGAGAAAGTTTATATACCAGGTCATCTCAGAATCAACAAAAAATCACGGGTAGGTTCAATTATTAAAATATATATAATGTCAACCTTTCAAATCGTAGTGATTTTACTAAAAGCTGGCAGTTGCTGCAAAGAATTTAACTATGCGCATGCGTCGTGCCGACTAACAAACTTTTTCGACTCTCGTCAAAATTTATTAAAAAAACACTAATCTTAGACTTCAAGGTTTTTTTTTTCAGGTTAAATAGGTAGTTTTCATGAAATAAGAGGTTGTTTCACTGATTCATTGGCTACTTCCTCCGTTTCTGCTAGTTATAACATTTATGTGTGCATTACAGATTTTCTTCCAAGTGACCTTGACCTTTGGTAGCCGCCATTACAGACTTGTTTTGAATTATGCATACAGGTATTTTGATTCATTTTACAGCGTTCCTGATCTTATCCTTGTTTATTTCCACTCCAAACAGCAGCCTCAACCAACCACCCAAGGCCCACTGTTCGTCCAAATAGTATACTGCCTGGAAATGTTCATATTTATGGTTGTTTACTGAAATTTAACAAGTGGCATATTCCACAGAAATGTACTCGTAATTCATCATTGCTGTACTTATGTATTTTGCTTCTCTTATTATCAAATGACATAGAGACAAATCCCGGCCCCGAATACCCATGTGGTTCATGTGGTACTGAAGTCTTTGATAATGATTTAGCAATAGAGTGTGACACATGCTCTCACTGGTACCATATAAATTGTCAGAATGTTGATACCAATACATACAATGACCTAGTAGCATTAGATAAGTCTTTTTCGTGGGTATGTTCGATATGTGATTGTCATAATTTTTCAAGTAGCTCATCGCACTCGTTGTCGTCCCATAACAGGTTTGAATCACTAAATGATGATACACAGACGAGACTGACTAAAACGCAGACGGCCACCAAACCTGGGTCTCTGAAAACACCCTTTAAACAGTACCCAAAATTAAAAGTTATATGTGTAAATTTTCAATCCATAGCAAATAAAAAAGCTGAATTATATGCACTTTTAGATACTCATAAACCGGATATTGTTGTAGGTACGGAATCTTGGCTGACCGAAGATCATAAAGACTGTGAAATTTTCCCAAAATCTTTAGGTTACACCCCCTTCAGTGGAGACCGAAGCAGCAAAGGTGGAGGAGTTTTTATTTTGGTGAAAGACACAATTTTGGCCACTGAACAGAAACAGCTAAAAACCAACTGTGAAATACTCTGGATTAAAATTCATTTAACCTCCTGTAAACCTTTATATATTGCAGCATACTATCGACCAAAAGAAGCTGATGTGCAAAGTTCGGAAGAATTTAGGAAATCTCTAGAGCTAACCGCCAAAATAAAAGAAAATTGTTGGATACTCGGAGATTTTAATTACCCCAAGTTCTCCTGGGATACAGAACACAGACCCACAATTAAACCTGGATGTAGTAATGTAAAACTTTATGATGATTTTATTGATTCGCTTGCAGATTTTAACCTTATGGTGACTAAAAACTCAAGAGGAACACAGAGGAAACAACATCTTGGACCTTTTCCTTACCTCTAATCATACTCTTGTTAACTCTGTAAAGACTCTTCCAGGCATTTCAGACCATGATATTGTATAATTTATTTCAGATCAAAAACCAAAATTAACAAAACAGAAACCCAGGGTTGTACCGCTGTATAGAAAGGCAGACTGGGTTTCCTTCAAAACCCACATGAAAGGAGTGAGTGACATGCTGCTTGAAAAAGGTGAAAGTACCTCGGTAGAAGAACTTTGGTCAATTTTTTCAGATGAGATATCAACTGGTATTAAACAATTTATTCCGAAGAAACTGTATAGTCTCTTAAAAAAACTCCAAACAAGACGCTCAAGGTATTTCTACTCTTTTTGACAATGTTTCAGGAAAATCAACTTCAGTGAATCAAGAAAAGGCCAATGTGTTGAACCAACAGTTCCAATCCGTCTTCACATCTATGTCCCCCCTTACCCTTTCTCAATCATGCCTCTCCTTTTTCAGAAATCTTAATGAAATTTCATCTTCACCTTTCAGAAAATTTCCAACAATGCCAAAGATCACAGTCAGTGTCAATGGGGAGCAGAAGTTGCTATCCAATCTTAAACCAGACAAGGCAGCAGGTCCAGACAACATCAAACCTCTTGTTCTAAAAGAATTTAGTTCAGAAATTTCTCCAATAATAAATATCCTTTTTCAGAAATCCTTGGACACCGGAATTCTCCCGAAAGTATGGACATCTGCAAATGTAATACCGCTGTTCAAGAAAGGGAACAAAGAAGACCCATCTCTCTCACCTGTATTTTATGTAATTCCTTAGAATATATAGTTGCTTCAAATCTTTCAGCTCATTTCAATAAATATAACATACTTTATGACTTACAGCATGGTTTCAGAGAAAACGTTCATGCGAAACACAACTTCTACAACTCATTGATGACCTGACACGAAATATGACATATGGAAAACAAACTGATCTAATATTGCTTGATTTCAGCAAAGCGTTCGACAAAGTAAACCATCTTAAACTGCTTTTCAAATTGCAGGAACATGGTGTGGATAAAGATACTTTCTCATGGATCAGATCATTCCTTATAGGTCGCACTCAACGGGTTGCTCTAGATGGAGAACTATCATCCGAGGTACCATTGACATCCGGGGTACCACAAGGGTCTGTGCTTGGTCCGTTACTTTTTCTTCTATATATAAACGACTTACCTAAGTCTATTACCTTTCAAGTTCGCTTATTTGCAGATGACACTGCCGTTTACCTAACAATCAACAATATGCATGACTGACACACTCTACAAGAAGATCTAGATAAACTAATGAAATGGGAAAATCTTTGGGACATGGAGTTCAACCCAAGTAAATGTCAAGTTTTAAACATAACCAGAAATAAATCAGAATTCTCTTTTAATTACAGGCTCCATTGACAAATATTAGAAACTGTTGACAATGCAAAATACTTAGGTGTGGACATTTCACAAATCCTTTCCTGGAACACCCATATAAATAGAATTACAAATAACGCTAATAAATCTCTTGGTTTTCTCCGCAGGAACATACAGACGAGAAATTCCAACATTCGCCAGCTCGCATACAAGACCATGGTTAGACCACAGGTTGAATATGCTTCTTCCATATGGAGCCCTCACACATTACAAAACATACAAAAAAATGAAAATGTACAGCGCCGAGCAGTCCGCTGGGTCAAACATAACTATTCCCCATATGACAGTGTCACCTCCATGCAACAGGAACTTGGTTGGCAGACCCATCAAGAAAGACGAAATAACACTACATTAATAATGTTTTTCAAAATTGTTCAAGGTTTAGTTGCTGTGCCCCTACCATCATATATCGAGCGACCAACCAGATTCACTCGTCACATGCATCCCCTCTCCTACAGACAGATCCATACTACTGCAAATTATTATAAGTTTTCATTTTTTCCAAGTGCTATTGTGAAATCATCTTTTTAGGATTGACGATACGCCCGATGATACCACAGGAGAAGGAAAGATCTACGAGCAGCCTGGCAGTACGTTTTGTCCAGTCCGATGCTTTGAGAAGTACCTATCTAAACTGAACCCTAAACTCGAAGCATTATGGCAAAGACCGTTAGAATCATTTCAAGAGACCAGTGACATTTGGTATTGTGTTGCACCATTAGGAAAGAATACTTTGAATGTGTTAACCAGTGAACTTTTATTTTTGTTATAAAAAAATAAATGATTATTCATTGCTGAGTTTAACTACAATTATTGAATCTTAAAATTGTTCATGGTTCTTATAAATTGTTCATGTTGAAAAGTTTGTTCTGACCCCCTGTCAGACATGTAATATTTATTTTATGATACCGAACAAGTGATAAGAAATTGACTGTATTCACCTTAAAATCCTCCTCGCTTATCCTTGAAAAACGTTTGCTGGCAATATTGCTTGCCATTTTGTCGTCTGTTCACGTCATAAATTGCGTAATCAAGTGATAAGAAATTGACTGTGTTAACCAGTGTACTTTTATTTTTGTTATCAAAATATAAATGGTTATTCATTGCTGTATTAAAATACAATCATTGAATATTAAAATTGTTCATGGTTTTTATAAATTGTTCATGTTTGAAAAGTTTGTTCGGTATAATAAAATAAATATTACATGTCTGACAGGGTGACAGTAAATTTGTCAACTTTCGGAAAATACTGTCAACCAAGGCGAATTTCCTCAAGTTGACAAATTTACTGTCACCCTGTCAGCCATGTAATATTTATATAATAACCATTTTCACTTCTTTATTGAGTTCAAGACCTAAAAAGGCGCTGTTCTTCATAATTTTTAATAAATGAGCCGCGTTCTGTGAAAAATTGGGCAAAATGCATGTGCGAACAGTGTCGTCCCAGATTAGCCGGTGCAGTCCGCACAGGCTAATCAGGGACGACACTTTCCGCATCTATGACATTTTTCCTGTAAATGAAGAATCTTCTTAGCAAAAATCCAATTTAGGCGGAAAGTGTCGTCCCTGATTAGCCTGTGCGGACTGCACAGGCTAATCTGGGACGACACTTTACGCACATGCATTAAGCCCAGTTCTCTCAGAACGCGGCTCAAATAATCGAGAAGATCGAGCTACCGTAGCCAAACCCGTTGTTCTTCTTTATCTATAAATAAACTGTTTATTTATAGATCTTTGAGCAGGTTATCTAGAGGCTAACTCCGTACCAAATGGTATGATGGTCATACCATTGCCTGTTCATACAGCGTAACTCCGTTAACTTAAAGCCTCTTGAACATTATAACCCGAGTCGTATCGGGTGGTTTTCAAGGGTCTGAAACGAATTTCCCTGTACTCATTTATGTCCTACTCGATGTCGGTTCTTCGGACCTTCCCACTTATCGTTTCCGTGATAGTTCTCATATACTAAGAATCTGAATATGATGAACCCTGGTATGAATTATTTATACGAACATGTGCATCGTTGTTATTTGAATTGTAATTTTCTTTCACGTGAGATTTCGGTAACTAATCATCAACATTTGACAACTAATATGAACTTAGTCTTGACATGAACATAATGTCACATCATTCCGCTCCTATGTCATGTCGATTTCATTGTTCCGGTCTGTTGGTCTTTCAACGAGTGTTTGCTTATTACCATGCTTTCCGTTAACCCATACATTGACAAAGCGTATACTCGCGGAGCATCCATCAGTTTCACTGATATTCTTGTGTTTTTTTTTTCTTCAAAGGTGATTTTTTTTCAGCGTAGCTGTTTAACGTCACTTTTGACCTTAGATGACCTTCATTAATGATAGGTCCGATATGAATAAACCCGAATTGTGCATTGGCTAATAATAAAAAAATCACCGTAAACATTGGTAGTCTGGTTCCCAGACTAAAACATTGGATGCATATCATTTGAACTGAAATACGAATATATTGTAAATTACATGTAAATTACACTAAATTAAAAACTGTCATGATACAAAACATCCTCTAAACATTACATCGAAACGTTTCTCTTTAGTTTACGAAGCAGTATAGCATTAACCACATGCCTCTACAATTAAAAGAATCTATTGTTTACATGCCGTAGCGGCCACACTAAACACTACAAAAACAGGCTAGATTGCACTTTACCGGTACGCAGTTGTTTACCACTATCGACAAAGCGGGGGTTTGGGGGCGGTAGCCCGCGATGCTAAGGAAATATATAGGTGTTGGTAATATATCTGTCTTTGATTTATTATAATCCATATTTGCGTTAAATATGTTTCTTTATACTTTGTTTTGTTCATTTTTATATAAAGTTCTGTCTTTCTGCAAAAAATTCATATCACTATGATGCTTGCAATATTGAGTCTTTTATGTTTACATTCTACTAACATCTGTACACATTATAACACATTATCTTTTATTTCATTCCAACATTATGTTCATAGTATTTAAGTAGCGAATATGTTTTCTTTTCCTATTGAAACTAATGTATTACTCGTTCAATTATGAAAACCTAGTCATTACAATACTTTTTGACAATAAAACATACAATTTCACCTAGTCTTGTTCTTCATTTTTATTTGTTAATACATTAAAATATATTATCTTATTATCACTCATTTCCTTCATTAAAATACATGGTCGCTTCATTGCATCTCCTTTCACTGGTCGCAAACATTACAACATCAACGCCGTATATCTTTTTAAAGATATTTCTTGTTTATAGTAAACAACGTTATTCAGCTATAAATTTATTAAACTAAATACAAGCTTTCAATGAGATAAACTAAGTTAATATGATTTAGGAATAATTTCCAATCTCAGCTTACAAAATATGATATCCTAGTATATTTTTTTCCGATATTATTTTTTAAGCTAAAACATTTAAATAAATAGAATAATGGCAAACGGTCTAATAACTTTTATATTTAGTCATGCACTTTCAATGCGCGTTGCTTATTCGCGATACAAACTCCGAAGGGGAACATTCTTGATAAAATAAATAAAGTTATAAACGATTTTGTATGGGATAATTTTTCTAACAAAATATGAGTGATGCATTCGTTCACAACCCGTGTCAGTTATGCTTTACCATAATATTAAATGTGCTATGGGCCTTTGGTAGTCAATATTAATAAAAAAAGATGAATCTAAACGCGTTGAAAAAATGTTTCTGCAAGCCCGATATATCTTAATTTGTCTCGCCGACCTTAAAGCCTCTATAACGCTCAAAATCAACGAAAATTTCGTCAAGTATCTCGTAAAATAAAGTTCAACAATTAAAAATCAGTGTTCCTTATGGCAATTGCCGATATTTCAACGCCAAATAAGGTCTGGTGAAATAGATGTTTGGAGATGCAAAATGCTTGTTTTTATTTGTTTTTTACATATTTAATTCCATTTTAATTTCCCACAACGATATCTATTAATACGATACATGAACACCATTTTAGTGTTCGTGTGTCGTATGAATAGATATATTCGCAGAAATAAAAATGGAATTAATTGTGTCACAAATAAATAAAAACGGGCATTTTGTATCTACAAAAATTGATGTAATCATACCACATCTAGCGTTGAAATTATTGCTATTAGAAACACTGATTATTTAGGTGTTAACTTTATTTTACGAAATGCTTTACGAATTTTTCGTTGATTTTGAGCGTTATAGAGGCTTTAATCATTTTTGATACATGATTTCGATCGCGTTCGCTTAATTAATGTTTTCCTATAAAAAAAACGACATGCTGCATAGATTCGGGAGATGTCGGATCACCCTTATTACAGTGAGAAATACTAGTGACTCATTTAAAGAAAATAAAAAAACTCTTCACTAAAAAACAAATGCTCGATCTACCCAACCTTGTTATTGGCGGTCTCTTGGAAATACATAGTTTAAAAACAAACAAACTAGAACATGAAGAACAAATTCGCACAAACATAGGGATTGCTTCACTATTGCACTATATAAACATTATCAAGCAATCAATAATACATGAAATGCGGGACGGTGAAGTTCTGGTGAAAATGATCAAACTATGTATTAATGTGAGTTATTAATGAATGCGTAAATTATATAAAACATATTATACTCCAATAAGCTCATTATTGACTTTATCAAGTTACATTTAAAATAAAAAATAAATCAATTAAAATGGATTTGATGAGAAACAGAACATATTAAATTTAATGTAAACTATTAATGAAATGACATTAGACAAATTTATATTAAAAGAATATAGAAATGTATGAAAATGTTGACAATTAGATAACTTAATACTTCAGAGTAAATAAATCTAAATTCTACCTCGGTTCAAAGAATGCAAGGAACAATATTAATATAACCATTCATTTAATGCTTTAATATTATTCATATCACGTTTAAAATATCTCAACAGTTTGAGGAATGACATTAAAGGGGCCGTCCAACAGATTTTTGCATGTATTGAAGCTTGTCATTAAATGCTTTAAATGCTTTATATTGATAAATTTAAACATTTGAACTATAAATCTCATGTAAAAAAAGAAAAAAGAATACAATTTAAGAAAAAGGAAAAAAAGTAACCCTCAATAGGGCTCGAACCACTGACCCCTGGATTCCTGGAGTCCTGGAGTAAAAAGCCTCCCGCCTAGACCACTAGACCACTCGACCATCTACACTCATATTCAGAGCGGATGTATTGTTTAGCTATATAAGCAATCCTCGTAGTTTCCCAAAATATCGAATCGCGTAGATACGACGCTTTATCTGTTGGACGGCCCCTTTAAAATAATATGTGTCAAATTAGACTATTCCTGAAAGATTGCATGCCACCAAGCAAACGGAATTTACATATCGGTTCCAGAGAGGATGGTCATAGTCTTTGAAATTACTCGATTTTTTTATTTTTTCTTCCGAATATTCGATTCGGAAAACAGTATCCGAATATTCGGTTATGGACCGAATATTCGGATATTCGGATATTCGTTGACATCCCTAATAACAATACAATTACCTTTTACTGTTCTAATAGACATACAAACATGAAGGCGTTAACAGCATATATTTTATACTACGTTACATTTGACCTTAGTTTGATGGCAAAATAAACATATTTTGATAGGTTATTTAATTCCTTTATTGATTTTATTTTGATGACATTAAAATTTTGAATTTATTCAATGCTGGCCAATGACAAAAGTATGGTTTTAGGTATTGTTGTCTAATTTCTTTAAATAGGGGGCATACTAATAAAAAGTGAAATTCGCTTTCTATTGCATTCATATTACAGTAAATACACTTCCTATTTTCTTTTGGTATGTTTTCATGACGACCTTTTTCTATGGCTAGATTATGTGCAGAGATTCTAAATTGTGTAAGTGATATTCTAAATTTATTGTTATTAATACATTTTAAATATTTTTCCGTTTCAAAGTCATATTTGAAATATCGGTATGCAGCCAGTCTATTTGAGTTGTTTATATTTGAGAACCAAGTCTGTTTATTACGGAATCCGGATAGGGCCAAGTTGAGTGTCGCGTGTCGACCTTCGAGGTCGACACACGACATTCAAGTTACATTCTCTCGACGCTCAATACGACGCGCGACAATCATGCGACAATCAATATTTGAGTGTCGCATATCGCACTGGGTTTTAGAAAAAAAATCGCAGAAAATCTTGACTGTCGACTGAATTGTCGAGCGTCGTATTGAGCGTCAAGAGAATGTCGCTTGAATGTCGCGAGAATGTCGTGTGTCGACCTTCGAGCGCGACACTCGACATTCTCTCGACATTCTCTCGACGCACGATACGACGCGCGACATTCAGTATGATATATCGCGAGAATGTCGCCTGTCGACCTAAAAATAACACGACATTCTCTCGACGCACGTGAATTCTCTCGACGCTCAATACGATATATCGAGCCAATATCGCGCAATAGTTGATTGTCGACCTAAAAACCCCTAGGTCGACACACGACATTCTCTCGACGCTCGATACGACGCATGACAATCATGCGACAATCAATATTTGAGTGTCGCATATCGCGCTGGGTTTTAGAAAAAAAAATCGCAGAAAATTTTGACTGTCGACTGATTTGTCGCGCGTCGTATTGAGCGTCGAGAGAATGTCGCTTGAATGTCGCGAGAAATCGTGTGTCGACCTTCGAGCGCGACACTCGACATTCTCTCGACATTCTCTCGACGCACGACAAATCAGTCGACAGTCAATATGATATATCGCGAAAATGTCGCCTGTCGACCTAAAAATCACTAGGTCGGCACACGACATTCTCTCGACGCACGACATTCTCTCGACGCTCAATACGATATATCGAGCTAATATCGCACAATGTCGCTTGTCGACCTAAAAACCCCTAGGTCGACACACGACATTCTCTCGACGCTCAATACGATATATCGAGCCAATATCGCGCAATTGTCGCTT